>NC_068360.1:113433567-113461067 GCF_020536995.1 Dreissena polymorpha | reverse complement strand
GGGCATGTTCCTTAACTTGTAAATTATGCAAGAAATGAACATCTGCGACAGAGAGGGTAGTTATTAATGAACGATGATTACAGGGTTACATTTTTCTGACATGCGTTGGTCTTTATCAGATAATAGCATTGTAGACTGATTCTCGCTTTGATAGACTTTTTTCTAAAAAAAACAACTGTTTGCACCATTTTAGCTATTAGCTATTCCAGATATTTGACAGAAGAGAGAGGATTTTCGAAAAGCAGAACGTACTTGAAACAAAAGTTAAAAGCATTAACAGGGAATATGTATCTGCTTTGTGTAATAGAGATTGTATTCGAGACATTTTGTTGGTTTGTCAGTCTGTCCGCATCAAATGCCGAGAAACTTCTGCTAGAACCGATTAAAATTGAAACTTCAAAAATATCATCACCATGAAGTATAGATGCGCAAGACACTTCACACATTCTCAATAGCCCATACATCTATGTGTATTCGAACAAAGCTTCGCTGAGGTATTCACGTAGATGAAACAATGTTCTAGCTGTACCTGAAACAGAATCAGCATATAGGACGGAATTACTTGTTTAAATTGACACAGATGCACTCTTAATTTTGCCAAGTATATGTGATTGTCTGCGGTTAACATCGTATCCCTGTTATCATGTTTGCACAACAGCCAACATCAAAGGTCTGATGGTTTGATGGCTGTTTTCTTTTCGTGAAACGTTGTATGTGGCCTAGCAATTCATAAACAAGTACAGTGGAAACTTTTGACTTTTACTAGACTACAGCTTCACGCAATATGAAACTCTAATGTAAATATAGCGATTTGCTTGTATTTTAAAAGAGAGCATCTTGTTATTGTAAATCAAACGTTAAAAACTGATTAACCAGTAGCTAGTCCGTCGGGGAAAACTGTTTTGAAATAATTGATGCCATAAAGACAGACTGATAATCTCTAGAAAATTACTCCTTTGATTTTGAGGATTAAGGGGGATATTAAGTGCTCAATAAAACGCCTAAATATTGCTACACTCTATCGAATATTTCGGTACTTTGTATCACATGTACCGGTATAAGAGCAATTGTTTGCGTGTTGTTCTTGTATGTTAAGAAACAATGCTCGCAAAACAAAGAACCATTAAGTTTATATGGCGATGCGATAGTGTAATTTTGTCTCGCTAATAGTCCGAATAGATAAAAAGACGATACAGAGTCAATGATGGGCTTGAAAATGCCTAGATCAACGTTGAAATCATCTGAAAAACGCACTATGTCTACATGAATTATTAAAATAGAGCAACGACTACGGGCGGCGTTGATATGTGAGCCCGGTAATACAACAAAAAAATACAATCATTTATAGGCTGCAACGTAAAGATTGACTTTGCAGTTTATCTTCTGTCAAGCTTTGATTTTTATTATTTTATGAGGTTACATAGCTCGTACCTATGCCGATAGTGTGCATCATATAGTATATGTTATATAGTGTTTACACTCTGAACCGAGTCTACGGACGAATTCATTCAGTTTCTTCAATTGCTATTCCATTGTGTTTCTAATAGCATTGTGCGTGCTATAGTAAAACTGTTAGGAGCAGATGCTGCAAAATGTCAGCAAACCTATTGGATATTGATAATACTGGATGAATTATTAAAAGGGAGTTCGCTAGATTAAAAATTGCAACGCGATACGGCTTCTTAATTACAGTTAATGTACTTAGTCAAAATTAGCAAGATGCTCTGCTGTAATATTATTGGGTTAGTTGGTAATTAGCGTGGAATTCAATTAGGCTGCACAAGTCGGCTCATGAATATTAAAAGGTCATCTGTCCTTCACCACAGTCCACTTTGTACGGAAGAGTGTCCATGCCATTTCAAACCCACTCTTATACTGGTGAACATAAAAAATAACAATCACAGTAAACTTTTGTTCCGGTAAATAGTGTTGATATACTAGAGCAAAAACAAAAAGGCACTATAGATGTAGTTACACGGACTTGTTGTTTTTACGATGCTCTGGAAAACTAAAGTAATCCCCGGTACTTACAAATGAAGTAAGATGGTAATGATACAATTCAGTGTTAGTGATACAATAATATGTATTGCAGTCTTTGCCAATTTCTCCAATATTGTCAATAATTACATCACGCCACTTCAGAATTGACCCACCTGTCTAATTGCATAACCTGCATAACTTAACTTGTGTCGTACAAAACTTATTCGGAATGAAGTAAGTGGATATCGCCATACTCAGACGGTAGGTGGTGAATTATGCTATATGCTTACGCAATGTTTTTCACGCAACAGAAGATATATGTACCGGAGTGAAATATATTTTGAAGTACATATTGGTGGCTTTTATGTGATAATTAATTAGCGAAACAGGTGGCATTATTTGATTTGAATATTAGATCGATTATTCACATTGAATTCATACAAATAGAGCTATATAAAATGAATAACCAGAATTGTCGCAGATTGTACTTCTCCCATGCCGTTTTTCAGAGGATAAACCAAAAATTGTACTTCGTTGTTATATTCATTATTTTACTTTTACCTTGCTGTTTACCGGTTCTTAGGTGTGTATGCCAAATGTTCATCGCAATCAACATGTTTATACACCGTCAGTCTATAACTCGAATGATATTGAACCATGAACAGGCTCAAACAAGCCAATACATGAATACATTAAGGGGTTATGATTTTTAGTTCTTTGTATCTTGCTAAGTTAAAATTAGGCCACGCTGCACCAATGTCCGGGTCGACACTAATAGAGTCCAAAGGCTTCTGTAAACGGTGTATAAAACAGCTGTAATTAGATAATGATTAAGAATTTCGAAGCAGTTTTTACCGAACACACTTGTTAAGGGTCAATCAACAAAACGGAGTAATTAAAAGCTCCATGTTATTTCGCTTTTTCCCATGATTTTTTTTACCCTTTCAATAATGTTATATATTTTTAGAACAAGTAATCGTTTACGTGTTTCTTGCAATTAATTGTGATACATGCATAACGCTAGCTTAACAAATTACATTGAGCTTTGTATCGCATTCATTTTTTTTTTGCTTTTTGCAAATTAATTATTACAACAAGCGTTTATTCCTTTTGTTGCAGAAAGTTTATGACAGCAGTTTCGTTAGAGACTTCCCTGTTAACAAGTGTATTATATGTCTTGTTGACAAGCATGACAGACATTTCGCATTTCTTCAAAAGAACTGCAGCATATTTTGATAGTGCTTACGATTGTATAATATTGCAATGGATATTACAATGTTCGAATATCCGAATACTAAAAATTATCATTATTCTGTTTATCTGTCGGATATTTTTAAAGCCTGTATTTACAGCATCACATGTATTCTAAGACTAACCGGAGATCCATTGTAAACAAATTTGTATATGAACAGTAATATGTAATAAACTCATTACATATTACGCTGACATCCATTTCATGTTAACCATATATCAATAATAAAATTGATTTTCAGGCATGTTCATATCGGTCACTCATATGCATATTCATTAAATACACATTTTACTCATCATCATAATTGTGAGCCACTTAAAGGGGCGTAGATAGACACACACAAAACCATCAATAAACTACCCCTAAACGTGTGTTAGATAACAATGGCCCATTGTAGAGCGATACGGAAAGCCGCCAAAACGTATCGGTTAGTAAATATTCTCTGAAAAGCCCATTAATCACTTTCCCCCTACCTGGAAAAATCGCATTCATTTCTGAAGACACAAACAATTGACCAATGAAATACTGGGTTGGGTAGCAGGAGTTTTGTAGCGATTTTGTTATTATTTCTATCATAAACTATATATCTTAATTATATCAGCTGCAAATTAACTGGCATATACATGACGCTTAGGCATAATTCATAGTCAGTGAACAGTCATGCTGTTCACTTATTTAATCATTTGTGTATTCCCTTTTTGGATCAAGGGGTCTTTGCTTTCGTTTTAGGTTTGTTGATTTGTATATCATAATATTTGATATTTAGGTGAATTCCTGAAGTTATTTCATGTCTGATCAGTTTTATAGCTTTTTTGCAATCATAATGTACGACTCATACCAAGCTATTTATATCGCTAATTTGACGTCATATTTCTGAAGCTGTGTTCGATTATTTGTTCAATATTCTGCGTATATCACAGTTATAGTAAAGCATTTTGTCGTGTATTTAATAAAAATATATTATATAGCATGCGTTCCTACTCTATTTTAGGTCTGTCAAACGCACACAACGTAAGACAAATATTAAGTACCATGTTTTGTCGTTTAAATGTTGACCTTATTTTAACAGTAAATACACACATAATCAGCATCGCATTTACACCAAGTTATTTAATCAAGATGTGTAATGCCATCATTCATATTGATATCTCCTTTTTCGCTGTGAGGCATTTACATGTGACAATTTAAATCAAACAATAACTAGCTTCCAACAGCATTGGTATTAACAAAGTAGCAAACTGTGCTTTCGGCTTCTAACGTTCTATATCAATGCTATGTAAGATAATTATATACAAACCAGCATACGTCTTATGTTTACACCCTCTTCGAGACAGCTGATACCGACGTTTTCTTTTGGTCGCTAATATATCCATGGCATCCTCTAATTCTCTAGAATTTCAGTCCGCGATAAATGCGGAACGCGGTAAAATGTCATGTTTAGCTCGTGATTGTGTATGATTCGCGCTAATTGATTTATGCACGCGGTGGTTTTGTGTAGATCGCAAGAGTTATGAACTGTTATCCTTTTGTTCAATTAATGATGAAAAAATATCATTTTTACTGTTTTGAATCCATGTATATATGTTATAAAGGGTCTCAAATAAGGATTTTGCTAACCAATACAATCAATATATTGTTAGTTTTCATAAAATTTGTGTATTATTAAGGCAAATGTTGTATGCGACAAATACTGTGTAAAAGTATTGTGCCCGTTTCGTTCGTAAATATGAATGTCATTTGTACTACCTCACTACATAAAATCTATTGCATTGGATACACTCTAAAACGTACAATAAAGGTATGAACAAATACCTTGGCTAACTGTATGTTGTCAGAGATATAATTACATTCATATAAACACATCATACTGGATGTTTAATTGGTGTACTGTCGCCAATATTAGAGCATACACGTAGTTCGGGGACTAAAAATACACCTTAATAATAAGACGGATCACGATAACCAACTACACTTGCAAATTAATAAAATCAATAAAAACAAAACATCTGAAATAGCAATCCATAATAGCAAAAGCTTGTAATGTCGGTACACCTTTAAAGCGAGATAATACGATTGTGTTAAATATTTATGAATTTAAATAAAATGTGTAAACAACTTATTAAACATATATTTCAATATAAATTAATATAAAAGTTAAGAAAAACTTTTGTCGAAAAATGCGAAAAAAGCCTGATGTTTAATTCTGAAATCGAAAATGTTTGTACAGTCGAATTTGCAAGCATGTATATCATGCATGTACGATGTGAATCTAAATTTAGTTTTACGGTTTATTTTAATTTCCTGCAACGATATATATCTTACGACACACGAACACTAACTCCGATCCTAATAAAAAGACGAATGCTTCGGCTATTCTAGAAAAAAATGTACGAAATATCTTCGTCACAATCGGCTCGGGGCGGTAATTTGTCTTTGCTGCATTTGATGACATTCGTCTTCAATGTATAATTTCCTTGCCTTTTTGTGTTATTGTTACGTCTTGGTATCCTACATTTCGTAAAGCAAGTGGACCCGGTTTTCATATCGGACGAAAATTATCTCATTTGTGGAAAATGTTCATCCTCGCGTGTAACTCATGTAGAATCTGTTTGCATTTTCATAACTGATAAAGTTTTGATAGCTCCGACGTCCTTATAAATTCAACTTTGACACGAAGTGCATTTAATATTCAACCTGCTTGCGATCAAAATACAGAAACATGTACAATAAATTACAAATACATATTCATATAGAGTATAGCTAAGTGTAATGCAGTCAATTCTGTAAAAAAAAATCTTCAAAAAGAGGAATAGAGTAAACTTAAACTTCAAAGTCAAAGTGGGACATGTGAAACACTGGTATTTTTTGCCTTCAACGATATTCACACAGCTTTCAAGGGATTTCGAGAGCTGGAAATCTTTGAAGAATAATATGAAGTCCGTCCAATATTTATCCTCGGTAATTGCTACGTATACAACAGTAATGTCTCTTTTTCCCGCTGACTTTGGAAATCGTGTCGTTTAATCGTTGTCCGCCATATTTAATTTGCTCCCCAGTCACAGTCGCGCGTTAAATCCTCGTTAAAGAGTATTCAAGGGCGATAACTTTTACCGATAAATTTAAGTCTTTCCGAAAAGGACTATACACATCGTGGGGACATCCAAGAGGCGTTTAATGTTATTGGGGTCAGAAGTCGAAGTAAATCCTTATTATTATCATGAATCGTGTCCGCTGTTCATCCGTCTGATCTTACGTTTTTGAGTAATTTAGATAAAAATAAGTCTTTTTGAACCCTCCGAGTTTTACTGTAACGTCGGGGATTGTATCTGACATGGCAGTTGGTATTACCACAAGTACGGTGCGCTTGTGTTTGCAGGCAAATAGCAGTTGACGCCATAATTGCAAGAATCGCGTATAGATGACACAACGGGGCGCGATTGTGTACACTTTTCATAAAGAAAGCTGTATTTAGTTATATTGACATTTCGTTCTCATAGTCTACAATTAGGTGCACCAGTTTGGCAAAGTAATGCGTTACTTTATAGCTAGACTCTTTGAAAGTTTCCATTTTGCCTTGAATGATTTAAATTAAATTTAAATTGTTTCCTCAAAATATCTCAAATTAAATGACATCTTTTAATGTTACAAAACGCGAGTACACACACTATTACTTTGTTGTTATTTTGAAATGCTTGAAGTGATACAGTCTGGTCATGTGTATAGGTTGAATCAAAAAGCAGATATCTCTTCTTGTTTTTATATGTTATTTGGTAAGGTAATGTACAGTAAAACTAATTGATGATGTTCAAATAGAAATACATCGTGGCGTAGGAGTATTCACTGCGCAGAATTATTTGAGACCAAGATTTCCTGTCCGGTTTCCTGAAACCGCCGACACTACCATCTGCGAAAACAATCGGAGCATAATTGCAGCAGAATGTGGCATAATAGACCGTTCCATAATCGATAAATTGACCGCCGCCATATTGTCAGTCACGTGACTGTCCGCCATTACACTGCTGCTAACTGGTGCGAGACTGCGATTCCAAAAGCCAAAAACGTAGAGAATACCCGCTTAACCGTTGTCGGATAAATAAATTACTTAATGAATTAATGTGAGGCGATTATCACATTTTTGTTTTTTAAATGATTGTTTGAAGTTGAGATTTATTGTTACAAATAAAATGTTTAAAATGCTTTCGTGTATTTGTTTTTTTATATATCTGTAATCAAGTGGTAATCATCGGCGAAAATTTGCCGGTTCAGTCGCTCATACTATGTCGTTGATTAGACTTGTTACTTTTAACGTTTCACAAACAATTCGCGCATGTATTGTTGTGTTGATTTTAATAGCCGCAACATCAAGCAATTTATATTTTAATTAATACTTATTAAAGATTCTCGCGCAATTAATTACCGCTAATTGTTTGTAATTGGTCTCATGTGGTAAAAATCTACATTCCAAAATCATAACATATTATATAAAGTATGATATTTTTGATACGCCTTCCATTATTTTTCTTGTTCTAACTGATATCAAAGATAAAAAATTGTGGTTTGGATTTATATTTAATTATGGAATTTTGTCACGTTAAAAAACGAGCTTTTTATTATGAGAGAGTGATATTGATCTTGACGATCTTTTATGTGATTATTCGGAAGATGAAGAGAATGTGATCTATGTGATATATCTATATTTTCATCTGTGAATCATTTAACAGCTATAAAGCTAAAAAATACTAAAAAATGTATTTTATAGGTCTTTGAAGTAACGCAAAACATATGGATAACGACACCAAATGTTTAGTCAATTAATCCACACAAAAAAACTCCGAAAAAAAAACACCTAAATAATATTTCAAAAATATATTATTAAGCGCCAAACGAATTTATTAATACATTTATTTGCAACTTTAAAAACGCGGCATAAGCATCAAATTAAAGATTATCTGAAGACCGAAAGGCCGACAATTTGACACAACAAAGAGCTCTATGCATAAGCCGTAATATTTTTTGCAGAAAAGCTTCAATAAATTACAATAGTAATACATCTAATTATAAAAATATAATTATGAATGGCATGAGTACGTTAGTTTGATAAACACGTGAGTAATAGAAAGTATAAGGGGTGCATTGAAAATAAACGTACTACAAAGCCCTATTAAAAGCGAAGTGCATGACAGTATTAACATGTAATTTTAATTTGATGGGTTTTGTACAGAGAATGACGCTATTGAGGAATATAAACATACAACTGAAAAACACAACTTTACATGATGCAATTTGAACTGTGTATTCATGTATATTGAAAACTCGTTACTAGTGAGTATGAGTGGCAAATATCTAACATTTTAAAACACATATATCTATATTAATATTTTTTTTAAACAATATTTACCCCCGTTCGTGTCAAATGTAATTTCTTGTTTTATGATGTCGTTCGTGCATTGCCGTAACATTAAATCTTCATACGAAATGGCGTAGTTTTAATTAACCGATACCCGCTAAATACGTTAAATGTTATGTTTTTAGGTAAATTTTATAATTATCTATAATACTTTTTTTCATAAATTAAACCAGGGATTAAACGGGCTAGTATCTTTACGGTGTACAATTTCTGATATTCTATATTGGACATTACTTTTAATTTGTACAATATGTAACATATCTAATGAACGCAACTGTTAAGTATGTCGGAGGTAAAAAATTAAACCAAATGACTGCTTTATACTACCAGAAAGAGAAGACATGGTGGCATCATCAATTGTGTTTAATGACCAGACTGTCATCTGCCACCCAGTGTGGTTTATGACACCCCGGGATGACGCCATGTTGTTAGTTAAGTCTGGATAATATCTGATCAAAACGAGATAATCGGATTATGCAGAACAAACGGGCAATTCAACACTGGAATGCAAAGGATTACGCGATTTTAAGATTGGTGCATATAATCAAATGATAAATATTGCATTTAGTTTAATTAAATGGTTTTTTTTAATGTGTTAACGTGTTTATTTTCCTAGACAAATACCTAAAAATGCACGTTTTCAAACATTTTTCTGTTATAACACTAACTTAACATCTCCTCTAGCAGAAAAACTTTATTTCATACAATTTGCATGACAAACAAACACGTTTTACAAAAAGAAAGAAATTCACCCGTTGAATAATCGGTGCTCTCTTATATATGTTACCGGTTGTTTGGCAGTAGTGTAATGGCGGGCGCGGAGAGTATTCAGGGGAGATAATTGGGTAATTACTAAATTATGGAACGGTCTATAATACAAGGCACGAAGTAAAGATACTATATTCAGCATTATCAAATGTTTACAGTATATCCAGAGGCGTATCCAGAAATGTTTGAGAGGGGGCTCAAGCGGGGAGGGTTTTTGACTCAGTTACTCAAAGATTAACCCATTTATGCCTAACGTCTAGAAAAAAGGCCTTGGCAAACAGCGTAGGCCCAGATGAAACGCCGCATGATGCGGCGTCTCATCAGGGTCTGCGCTGTTTGCTTGAAGGAATTTTTGTAAGAAATATTCTAAATATAGAAATAAATATACTAGACATCCCTAATTTTGGAAATAAATTGATCCAATTTAGAAGGATGGGAGAGTACACTAGGCATAAATGGGGCGCGAAATCGACTTTTTACATCTGAATGTACAGTATTACGAGTCACAGATACAATTCCTTGCATTATGCAGCCTCCATAGTTATGTTCCTTGATAAAAAAATGCTGCATATACCAAGTAATTCAAAATCTTGCTCAAAACCATAGCCAAAAGCCAATAAAAACATCGGGTGTATTTAAAACAATAATGACAATTTAAGTGAGACAAAAAGGGTGGGGCTTATTTTCAAAGGTGAGACATACACATGGAAGGGGGTACATATTTTTAAAGAAATAGACATATAACAGGGATTTAAACTAACGTTTTTCAATTGGTTGCACACACGGGCAACCATCTTTACTATTTTGGATGCCAAGCTAAAGACTAACGAGTCCAGTACGATGTACATGTAGTGTCATGCGTATATAATACCTTCTTTAAATAAAATAAAAGATAACTCAACAACAACATTGCCTACTTGACAAACGTTCTGCGTATTATGTCCTAATATAAGTCTGAGTTAAATCATTTCATTGGCTTTAATATATGTATTTTATTAAACTAATTATTTACTCACAGTCGCCAATTTCATTTAATGTTTAATTGCACTGAATTGCTTCAAGCTTTAAAAGCAAGTTGCCCAACCGCGGACTACTAACTTTTGAATTTGAGTTGCCTAGGCCAAAATGTACTGGTCCCGGGCTCACTGGCAATCACTAATTTCCATCCCTCATATACATGTACACACACACACACACACACATATATATATATATATATATATATATATATATATATATATATATATATATACTACTAACTTTTGAATTTGAGTTGCCTAGGCCAAAATGTACTGGTCCCGGGCCCACTGGCAATCACTAATTTGACATTTGAAATTAACACTTTGGGTCTGATAGATAAAGCGAAAATACCGTATCTTAAATAACGGAAATTGATTGTAAACATGTACACATACTTATTTCTACGCATCAACAAAATATGTTATGCACCGTTATAATTAAGAGATATGTTTATAAAATATATTGGTCTACCAAGGCTAGCCAAAATATTGTGACTTTTTTGCAAATGTATGACCGCACCATGTGTGCTATATTTCGATATGATACCATGCTGTTTAACGATCTATATACCCCCCTTTTACTTTGATCGTTCAGCCATGAAACTCTTGTCATCAAAATACACGACGGTCATAAAAGGAAAAAAATAAAGTAAGTGCTAAACATGTAATGTCCTTATTTAGACATTTAATGCAAGTTAAATAGTTTCTAGAGACATAATAAAACGATGCTGAATAAATAACATAGTTTTTTTTCGCTCAATTAGCGTTACGACTCTGAAAATTATTTCTCAATATCTTTTTAGTAGTTTTGTCTCCTTACTTGATTTGCATCTGCATTTTACTTTGGCATTCATTTGTTTTTAATATGACCATTAACATTCGCGTTGCAGCTGCAGCATATGAATATTACAATAATATATGACACGTGAGAAATCTTGGGAACATAATTACTGAACTTCTTCATTCAAAAAAAAAAAATATATAATTAATTTTAAGAGAAAGGATCAATGATCAGTTCGGGTCTACTGTCGTTGAAATCAGGAATGATAATCGAATTAACGAATGCTTCTTAAATCCGTTTCGTAACACTTTCGTTTATGTATGCAGTTGATGTTCCAATACTCAAAAATTATTCATAGACAGTCATAAAACTGATCATTAAACCTGTTTTGTCCTTAAGGATGTATTTTTCAAGAAATATTCCACACATCGATAAAAAAGTATATAATAATCACACAAATTAAAAAATGTATAGTATAACTCGAAGACAAAAATTAACCTAATGATTTAAATGTAAAAATAAATATAATAACAGAAATGTAAAAATGAATTAACATACATAATTAGCATAACTAACATTCATCAAATTAATAAATGTAAACCAAACAATTGCTGTTATGTGTGCACTTCCAGGATACTGTTGCCATGCAGTTCTGGTCGACTAAATGTGCGTTAAAATGATTTGGAAATATAGTTAACCCATGTATGCCAAACGTTTAGAAAAAACGCCTTGGCATGATGCGGCGTCTCATCTGGGTCTGCGCAGTTTGCTTTACGAAATTTCTGTAAGACATATTCTAAATATAGAAATAAATATACAAGACATCCCTAATTTTGGAAATAAATTGATCCAATTTTGAAGGACGGGAGAGTCCACTAGGCATAAATGGGTTAATGTGCGTTGAAATGAGTTAGAAATATAGTTAAAACAGCGAACGCCATCTGCATAGAGTTCTCTTTCGTGTTCTGTATTTCAGGATCTGCTTGGTTGTCATAATTGAACCCATTTATGCCGAGTGGACTCTCCCATCCTTCTAAATTTGATAAATTCATTTCCAAAATAAGGGATGTCTGGTATATTTATTTCTATTTTTAGAATATTTCTTACAGAAATGTCTTTCAGCAAACAGCGCAGATCCTGATGAGACGCCGCATCATGCGGCGTCTCATCTGGGTCTACGCTGATTGCCAAGGCCTCTTTTTTCTAGACGCTAGGCATAAATGGGTTAAAAGATCGATTTGCCCACCATTTTAAAGTTCTAATGGTTTATTTCAAAGTTTTTTAATGTAAGAAATAACACTCGTAGTTATATAATTATAAATGTTTACATAACGAAATAGTTGCAATGAAGGAACCAACAAGAGAACTAAAAATTAACTTATCATTTCTACTGGCAAATTCTACTGGTAAAAGTAATTTCCTCGGTGCTGTCTCTCGTATGAACATGTTAAAAGGTTCCTGTACATGAAATGTTAACAAGGAGCGTAATCGTTATGTAATTGATGAAATCACTTAAAGAACAATAACAATGTTAAATAGGCTGGTAACACGAAACTTGAGGGCTTCAGTGGCTTGTTTAACGAGATAATCTTCCAATAGCATTTGACTTTACAACTGAAATCGACGGAAGGAATTTGTATCGCTTTGTCCCAGAGTAGTCATAAATAATTCTTGACGTGATGTTTTTGTGACAGCGAATCCGTGAACGACTCGGAACTGATTTATGTAGACAACTTTCGCGCTTGAGTAATTGCCACGTTTCCCATGTCATCCGTTGATCTGGCAGCGTATAATGCCAGGCATTTATCGGGTATCGAGAGAACCAGTCAATCGAATAAAAACCCGAGATCGACAATTATGCTCGTGCGTTTCGTGCTAAGTGCTGTGCACATTAGTATGTCTTAAAATAGACCACAACAATCATCATCAGCAGCAGCATCAGCATCAGCATCACCATTATCACCATCATCATCACTCACTCACTCACTCACTCACTCACTGTCATCATCCCCGTCGTCGTCATTATTGTCACCATGATAATACAATCAATATCAGTGTTATCTTTTCCATCATAATTCTCATCATCAAAATTTGTATGGGACAGGCTCAACATAACGGTGTCCTTGAAGCATTATTTCTGACGCTGTGCAAATGTTTTTTGATCCCCTCTTAAGATTTTTCAACGGTTTTGCAAACATAAGTGTATAAAAATATGTTTGAGACCATATACAAATATACATAAATCAAAATAAAAAGTAAAGTGAGGATAAATGAAAGTGAACAGATTGGAATTCAAATTTGTACAGCTGTGTCACTTCGACTGGAAGTCTCACCGAATACTATGGGTTAGATAACCAATTTCCATCGATCACATTCCACTAAATGTAAAGTATTTCGCCTGGTCATATGGACATTTTAACAGATCATACATAACGCACGCTCTCCCCCCCCCCCCCCCCCCCGATGAATCATTTGTTTAATTAATTATTGCCGTCGCATTATCAAATTAAAAGTTATCATCTGCAGCCATAGTGAGCGCATGCCGTATCATTTCAAACGTGTCGCGCCGTTTTGTTCTGTAATTAGTCCTCAATACCCCTAATCAGCGTATCGGAGAACGTTTTAAGATTACCGTAGCAACCAGGGTATCGAGGGATTTCCATAAGTCGCTAAATCACGAGAGTTCACTTATTTCATAAGTTGATAATTATTATGGCGCGTTCCGTGGAAAATAAAATAGCGTTTTATGGAAGACTAACTAAGTTCTTATCGGCATTACTTGATGATTTCAAGAGACGTCTAATGAATATAACGAGTGCACGCGTTCTAAGGTCAAGGTCAGATAAAATGCAATGCCCGCGTGACTCAGTCAGTGTCTTATCGACTAAATGTGTGGAGGAAGTATGTACACTTAACATTTTCGCTTCTATTTCATTATGATCGAATTATGAAAAAAGATCGAACACTCAAGATGAAATGCCACAAAAAAGTGTATGGTGGCGCCGAAATTTTAATTGGCGCCAACTCCTTTCATTATCGGCGAATCCTTGGCAATGGCCCCATCTCTTTTGGAAGAGCATAAAAATACCCATTAGATCGACAAGAAGCCAATGCTTTTGTGCATGCAACAACTTGTACATGTTTAAAACAATGGTTTCATGTCGTTCGCAATCTATTTAATTGGGTAGAAATTTGATCGTTACTCTAGCTAAATACATGGATTTTCTCTAATCGTCTTCAGCATGCTACAACTTCTAAAGGTTACCACGTTTCTTAATGGGTTGTTATTATATGTTCCTGTACATTTGTGGATGAATTAATCATAAATGAATCGCACTACATGATCCAATTGTTAAAATAATGCGAAATATGTTGAAACAAAAACCCACATATAAAACATATAAAACCAACTCATCCTGGATAATTTTTCGCGAAATTTCAAAACATCCAGTCCTTAGCGCCACCTCGGAAGAAGCATCGACGCATTTATCAATGCATCGCAAAAAGAGGTGGCGCCCGTGTTAAACGGGAGGCGGAAAACTACAACGGGCGAGGCATGGTCAGGGGTGATAACCCCCAAAAAAAGGTTAGGGTAAGGGTTAGGATTAGGGGTCGGGTTAGGGTTGGGTTTAGGCTAACCCAAACCCTAACCCGACCCCTAACACTAACCCAAACCATAACCCTAACCCTCTAACCCCCCCTTGCGCAATACCATACCATGCCTCGCCCGTTGTAGTTTTCCGTCTCCCTGCATTAACACGGCCGTGCACTCTCTCTGTTCCGTATTTCGAGGCAGCCTTGTTTGAAGTTTAACCACCTTGACATTCTTCTAAATGTTTTTAGTATTCAATAAAATTTATAATCAGACACGTATACAATGATACTCAAAAATTCATGTTTCTACAGACCATACAATGCTAAAGAATGATCACAAAATGGACATAATGACATATACGTAAACTTACTACACATTGTGGCCAGACGTTTGTTCTTGATTTTCTTGATGTATAATACCATGATTTTTTTTTTCTGAGAAAAGATCTTATAACAAGAGCTGTCAGAAGACAGAACGCTCGACTTTTCGAGTGCTTGACAGTATAAAGGGGAAATTGTTCGTATTCAATTAAGTCAAGGTAATATAGTCATATTCTTATTGGAAGAGGACCATAATTGAAACATATTAATCGCTTATGTTTTAAAGAAGTGGTACATTATATGCGATTCTGAGTTCAAGTATATTTTTCACAATCTATTGAACATTTGTAAAAACATAAAACAAACTAATAAGATTACATTCAAGTTTGATAGCAATAGCTTGGGTGAGATGGTTGGACGGTCTTTCAAACATATAATCATACAAATAAATATTTGTGTTTTTTAACCATGTTTCAAAAAAAATGTTTGTGTGTGTGGGGGGGGGGGGGGGGTTGGAGAGGGGGAATAATGTGGGTGTGTGGTCATTTATTAGATGATATTTAAAGAATTAGAGAAAAAAAGGGAAAAAAACTATTACTTTTTTCGGGAGGAGGGGGGATTCTGGGCTGGGGGCTGGTTTGGGTGGAGTCCATTGTGGTATGTCAGTTAGTGTTGTTTTGTCAAAGTATGAATCAAATCTGAGCTGTGTTCGTGAAACACAATGCCCCCTACTGCGCCGCTTTGAACCATATATTTGACCTTTGACCTTGAAGGATAACCTTCACCACTCAAAATGTGCAGCTCCATGAGATACGCGTGCATGCCAAATATCAAGTTGCTATCTTCAATATTGCAAAATTTGACCTTGAAGGATGACCTTGACCTTTCACCACTCAAAATGTGCAGCTCCATGAGATTTGCATGCATGCCAAATATCGAGTTGCTTTCTTCAATATTGCAAAATTTGACCTTTGACCTTGAAGGATGACCTTGACCTTTCACCACTGAAAATGGGCAGCTACATGAGATATGCATGCATGCCAAATATCGAGCTGATATCTTCAATATTGCAAAATTTGACGTTGACCTTTTACCTTGAAGGATGACCTAGACCTTTCACCACTCAAAATGTGCAGCTCCATGAGACACGCATGCATGCCAAATAATGAGTTGCTATCTTCAATATTGCAAATTTTGACCTTCGACATTGAAGGATGACCTTGACCTTTCACCACTCCAAATGTGCAGCTTGATGAGATACACATGGTTGCCAAATATAAAGTTGATATCTTCAATATTGAAAAAGTGATGACCAGTGTTTAAAGTTTTCGGATGGATGGACAGACGCCATATATTTGACCTTTGACCTTGAAGGACGACCTTGACCTTTAACCACTTAAAATGTGCAGCTCCATGATATACACATGCATGTGAAATATCAAGTTGCTATCTTCAATACTGCAAAATTTGACCTTTGACCTTGAAGGATGACCTTGACCTTAACCTTTTACCACTCAAATGTGCAGCTCCATGAGATTCACATGCATGCCAAATATATAGTTGCCACGTATATATTGCAAAATTTGACCTTGACGGATGACCTTGACTTTCACCACTCCAAATGTGCAGCTTCATGAGATACACATGGTTGCCAAATATGAAGTTGATATCTTCAATATTGCAAAAGTTATGACCAGTGTTAAAGTTTTCGGACGAATGGACTGATGCCATATATTTGACCTTTGACCTTGAAGGACGACCTTGACCTTTAACCACTTAAAATGTGTAGCTCCATGAGATACACATGCATGCGAAATATCAAGTTGCTATCTTCAATACTGCAAAATTTGAACTTTGACCTTGAAGGATGACCTTGACCTTAACCTTTCACCACTCAAAATGTGCAGCTCCATGAGATACACATGCATGCCAAATATATAGTTGCCACTTCAATATTGCAAAGTTTGACCTTTGACCTTGAAGGATGACCTTGAATTTTCACCACTCAAAATGTGCAGCTCCATGAGATACGCATGCATGCCAAATATCGAGTTGCTATCTTCAATATTAAAGTTTTCGGACCAATGCCATATATTTTACCTTTGACCTTGAAGGACGACCTTGACCTTGACCTTCCACCACTCAAAATGTGCAGCTCCATGAGATACACATCCATGCCTAATATCAAGTTGCTATCTTCAATATTGCAAAAGTTATGACCAATGTTAAAGTTTTCGGATGAATGCACAGACTGAGGGACAGTTCAACAGCAATGGCCTGGGCTTAAAAAAAGGAAAGCAAAAATTTTTGGGGGGGGGTCGGGGATTCTGGGGTGGGGCCTGGGGGATGGTTTGGGTATAGTCCATTGTGGTATGTCAGGTAAGCGATGTTTTGTCAAAGTATGAATCAAATCTGATCCGAAATAAAGAAGTTATGGCAATTTAAGCAAAATTTATTTATTTTTCCTTGAGATTCAAGGTCATTCAAAGGTCAAGGTCGAATTCAACCGGCCAGGTATAGTACCCTCATGATAGTAAGAAGGTATTTGAAGTTTGAAAGCAATAGCCTTGATACTTTAGAAGTAAAGTGCATCTAAACACACAATTTAACAAAATATTCAAAGTTACTAAGTCAAAAAGGGCCGTAATTCTTTAAAAATGCCAACCAGAGTTATGCAACTTGTCCTGTACAGTCCCCTTATAATAGTTAGCGAGTGTTCCAAGTCTGAAATCAATAGCTATGATACTTTAGTAGTAAAATGGACCAAAACAAAACTTAACCAAATTTTCAATTTTCTAAGTATAAAAGGGGCCATAATTCTGTAAAAATGCCAGTCAGAGTTACATTACTTTGCCTGCACAGTCCCCTTATGATAGTAAGTGTTGCAAGTATGAAAGCAATAGCTTTGATACTTTAGGAATAAAGTGGACCTAAACACAAAACTTAACCAATTTTTCAATTTTCTAAGTATAAAAAGGGGCATAACTCTAAAAATAATGCTGAAAGAGTTATGCAACTTGACATACACAATTGTCTTGTAGCCATAAAGAAGTATTCCAAGTTTGAGTTAATTGTCTTTGATAGTGTTACATTTATTTGACTTTATAAAAAACTTTAACCAACGGCGACACCGACGCAGGGGCGAGTAGTATAGATCTCATTTTTCTTTGAAAAATCGAGCTAAAAAAGAAAAGGGAAGCAATAGTCCTAGTATAGACTCACATACAGGATTTTCCATTTACAACCGTTATTGTCACGTGTCAATGTTATGCTTTCAGATGTAAGCAGTTCTGGTACCAAACTGTATCTGGTACCAAACTGTACATTTATTTCTGTGCATTTTTGCTCTAGTCACTGTGAACAATTTGACACAGTATTTATAATTATGTTATAAAATGTATTTTGTCTAGATCTATAAAAATTGGACTCGATGCAGTTGGACACTGAACAATGTGACAGCTAGAATGGACTATAGTCAAAGGGAGCTAACTTTCAAGAAATTTTGCAGATTGGGAAGATAAGTCGCTTCCCTTGATGAACTATTATAAAAAGGCTTTTATGACATGATTTGCTGTCAGCAAATATGAATAACAAGTTATGAACATTAGTTTGGGCACGATTTGTGCCACAACACACTACAATAATCAGCCATAAAGGCATTATTAAATTGAATTATAACTGTTTCAAGCATTAATTAAATCAGTATTTACACGAAGTTAATATTTCGGGTTTATTTTCCATTGAAACAAAGCAACAGTAAATAGAAAACTAATTCAGTTATGCATAATGACGAATTTTCTGCTTGATAAAAAACCTTGTATATTAAGTTAAAACTTGACAATCATCAAACGTTGAAACTGATGTTTAGCTAATGGCGTTGAGAGAGTTGTCTATTAACAAGCGTTCCATTTTTCCTCGATCCATTCAAAGATTTGCTGAAAATATTTGACGCATAAGTATTTTATTTGTTATAACAGGGACCTATACAAACAAATGTTTGTATAGGTCCCTGGTTGTAATTATGGGTAAATATATGTAAAAATATCACATCCGTTCGATGAAAATGAAAACAAAGATACAATACTTTTTGGAGTTATTGAATGATATTACCTGGGAATGAAACAACTGTTATGCAGTTGTGTTTAATGTTGTATAAACTGTTAATGGAAATATATAATCATAATCATCATCACCATAATCATCATCATTGTCCTCCTCCTCCTCATCATCATCACTACCACCACCATCACCATTATCTCTTCGTCATGGATAACAGCCAGCATTGACATCAGCAACATTATTTTCATCAGCAGCATTTCAATTTCCGCTCAATTATTACATGTGTTTCCTTATGTCTGTCAAGAATCTAGATGAAGTGTTTTTTTTTTAATATAGCAGAGACATAGATGATCTACGTCTCTGAATATAGGTCACATAGTCTTTGGGTCAAGGTCAAATGGTTTTAAGGTGTGTGTCGCTTGATATTTCAGTTTTAACATTGTAAAATGTGTTTTTTGTGAGCAAATGTTCACTAACTGTCTTGATATGCAATGAGTCTTTATAAATTTTATATTTCGACTTTATTGGATGAATGATTACAAGTAGCAGTCTTGCAAATGGCATTAAAGTGAAACTGTTGAATACGAAATGTTAAGCAATACTAAAATTAAGCCATTACATTATTAAGTATACATGATCTAATTGACAAAAACAAATTTTATAGTTGCAAATACTCATAAAGAGCATTCTATACTTATGTGGAGTATATATGTGTTTTTTATCTTTGTTTGCATGCGTTTTATTTGCATTAAAATCTCCGATAAACCTTTTGAAAACAACTCATAGTTTAAATAATTTGCTGTAGTTAATGTTGCGTAAATGTTTACATTAAAAAAAATCATAAGTTGTAATAATATATATAAATGATATTTACCGAGCTGAGCATGTTTTGTTTAGTACATTTGTCTTGAAAATACTAGAAACGTTTGAAATTTCACAATCGTTGCTCTCCGTATGTTCATAGTACAGTTTAAGAATACTAACATATTTATGGATTACATGTAATGCTGCACTCATTTCAAGTGTTGTCAGTGTGCGTAGTGTTTTTTCCATTTTCATCATTATGCTTTTGTACTGTGCTTTAATTAGTTTTCCAGCTCAGCAATTTAGACCATTGATAGGATAATGCATACTGTTATTTACTACTTATAAACAGTACGAATATATACAATTATAATTTTGTTTGCGTTTTGATGTTCCTGCTTGTAATTTTCTTAAACAGTTTACAAGTGATGTCACTGTAAATGTTGATTGACCCGAAGTGTTGTGGCATTGACCTCTGGGAAAACAGAAAATGTTTTATTTGTTTATGGAAGAACACACACTAACCAAAGAACAATAAGAGTTGTGATATTTTTTATCTGTAATGCCTCTCGGTGATCTTTATCATGAACTATTCCCTTCAATACTTCATGAGAAATAGAATGTAAAAAACACTGTTTAATACAATGAGCAACACAATCAAAGGGCATAAACTCTCTATTTAAGTATTTAAGAGAGATATAGTTCATACAATTATTGATTAATCATTTTTGATGTAGGGTGCATAACAGTCGTAAATGAAGGTCAATAGTGAAAACAGCAGGTTAATAATATCTGCATGTCTTGAATTTTCAAGAAGAGGTATAAGTCAGATCTCTATTTTAAAATTCAAGGTCCCAATCTGAGGTCTTAGAACAACAAGAGTTCCACGGTCTGAGATATATGCCTCCACAAACAGGGCTTTGAACTAGTGACCCCAATTTTAATAGGGGTCATCAACTGTCTAAGGCTAATGCACATGTCAAGGTTCCAGACAATCAGTCCATTTGTTGACAAGTTGATCAAACACGATTTACACGATTATTGTGACAGTAACCTTGAACTTTGACCTATTGACCCCAATTTCAATAGGGGTCATCTTCTGCCCGAGGTCTATGCGCATGGGAAGTATCAAGCCAATCGGTCAATTCTTTGACGAGTTACTGATCTGATACAATCTTCCCACTAAGTGTGACAGTGACCATGACCTTTGACTTAGTGACCCCAATTTTAATAGGGGGCATCTACTGTCCCTGGTCAATTCACATGGCAAGTATCAAACCAATCTTTCATTTCGTTGACGAGTGATTGATCAGAAATGATTTTCACACTTATTGAGACAGTGACCTTTTACCTAGTGACCCAAATTTCAATAGGGATCATCTACTGTCTAAGGCAAATGTACATGAGTATCAAGCCAATGGGTCGATTTGTGAAGAGTTTATTGCTCAGAAATGATTTTTACACTTATTGTGAAAGAAACCTTTGACCTAGTGATCCCAATTTCAAGAGGGGTCATCTACTGTCCAAGGCCAATACATTGTTAAGTATCAAGCCGAAGTCAATTTGTTGAAAAGATATTGAGCGGAAACAATTTTTACACTAATTGTGACCATGACCTTTGACCTAGTCAACCCCAATTTCAATAGAGGTCATCTACTGTCCAAGCCAAATGCACATGTAAAGTATCAAGCCAATTGGTCTGTTTGACGAGTTATTGTTCGGAAACAATTGTTATTGTTATTGAACTGGTCTATTGACAGATCGACCAACATCCAGCAAAACAATATGCCCCCTCTTCTTCAAAGGGGTCATAAAAATATGTGAAAGCAATTGAACCTTTGACAAATCTTTGCTTAAACGGACTCTATTGATACTAACATTCTTGTTTCGTATAATAATAATGTAAAACATAAATTATTAAATAAAATTACATTATGAATGAAAACCATGCATTTTAATATTGTTCTAGAAACAATCTTGAGACTGTTTCCTGGTACTTTGTGATAATCCTTGGTACACTGTCTAAAATCTGAATTACTTTAGTTAAATAGTTTATTATTATCCACATGTAATTTCTTTGTGTTTCAAAAATGATTACTGGTATTTCATGGGACACGTAGATTTGTGGATATCGGATAAAGTCTGTCATTTCCTATGTGTTTGTCTAAAAGTCATTGATCATTCAACCCGCTGATTCAACAAAAATAAATGTATCAGGATTAATAAAGATTTCACAGTTGTAACAAGTTACACAGCAGAAATAGAAAAATGTATCTGCAAAGTTTAACCATTGGTATTTTTACAAATGATTACAATATGAACACTTTGCTTAAGACAAAAAGGTGAACATTTAAAGGAGAAGATCCAAAGAAGATGGCAGATTCCCAAGGTCCACAAGAAATGATGTTTTATGAAAGGTGAACTGAAAATCAACACTTCCAAGGTACTGACAGTTTTTGTTTGTTTATTCAAAATACAGTTGCAAAAGATAAGTTGCAAACAGAAAACTAAGTTATAACAAGAAAATCAAAGTTATAAAAATAGAAAAGCATAAATAGTATCAATTATTTAAATGTAACAATTTACAGCTGAATTGGTCTATAGGTTCAGTTCTGTTTCTGAGTTGGAATATCTGAGAAACACTATACAATCAGACTGTGGTCATGGAATGCAGATGATAATTGTAAATGCTACTAAAATGTTAACACGTTATGGTGAGTTAGGGAAATAATTAAGGGAAATAATGCCTAATAATTTCAACTTTGTGGTTTAACAAGTTACTTCCCCTTAAACATGTGGCGAATATTAGTGCTCAAATGGTTAATTCCAGAAATATGAAGTGACAAGTCTTGAGCCAAACATGTCATTGGCTTATTAAATAAGAGATGTCTTACATCAAATGATTGACTTGTTCAAAGATGGGAACAGCTTTAGGATTGAAGAGTTTTGATGGTCAAATGATTCAAATCTTATACCTAGGATAGGTGCAAATGTTCCATGACAAATAATAGAATATAAGGAACATGACTTATCAAAAAAGAAATATATTGGGAATACACATGGTAAAACAGCTGTACTCAAACATCTTGTATGATTTGGACAAGTCAGTATTATGAAAATGTACTAAATATGCTAAATATCATTGAAACATGACATTATAAAATTAACATCATTAAAGGAAAAAAATCACCTAATGTTTAAAATTATTTAAAGCACTTGAACATTTCTATCACAAAAAAAGTCTATTTATAGGTGCATTCAACTCTTTAAGACTTTGAATCCGTTATTTGCAGAATTTGTAAAAAAAACACATCATATTCCTAACTGAAAAATATTTCAGATAATGATTTGCTTTTATCAACACTTGTATGACATTCATGCAGGTTTATAATAAGATGTTAACAAAGTTCTGTGGCACAACCATTGGCCATGGTAAATAAACATGTTCTATAGTGATTTAACTCTTAAACGTACATTGCAAGTGAAATTAAATATTGGTGGTGTTAGTTAAAGGTCCAACCAACTTCTTTAAGTGAAAACTGGAGACTCTGAATGCTAGTGCCCACAAATGCATATATATTTATATTCATATACTATAATGAAACAGTATTGTTATTGGCCCTTTATCATAAAATCCTCTGCTTTTGAAAATAAAAGTAATCATACATGAATTTTGACATTAATGTTTTAGATATTCACTTTCTTTGTAGAAACACTTACTGCAAGTTATTTTGCCTTCATTGAAATAATTTCATGAAGCATGCCCAACATAATGATGATTTGAAGAAAGCACACTCTCATTTCTATACGAATGAAATCCAGGTAAATGAAATGTAAAATACACATTATTTAATTAGAACAGTGCAACAGATGCCAAACACTGCATGTACAAAGCAAGAAAAATGTATCAAAGCACATCAAGAATATTGCTGGTTTGTTTTGCAATAATAAGCAACTCTATTTTGAACACTCAAATAAAAACAAGATCCTAGAAATTTAGGTTTGATTTTTTTAGAAAGTAATGAAACATGGATTAATAGCTTCTTTCCTGAGATTTAAAATCATCTGTTTTCCAATCCACAAAACCCACCACACTGTGATGTTAAAACTCCACACAAAAAGGGGCAAAAGCTGAGGGTTTCATAAAAAAATATTAATAATTAAGTCTCAACAATTTATTGTGCTACTTAAAGTGTAGATTTCTTATTTCTCCCTCATTTGAAAACAATCATCCTCAGTTACAGGAACAAATTTCCCTCATTTCACTTATTTTTTTTGATATAGCACAAATTATTGTCTTTATTCTCTGTATTTTTTAAATTTAATTCCTGCCTGAAACTGCTAAGAAAAAGGACAATTAAAATAAACTTTGAAAACAATTTTTGTAACCATAGCATGTTTCTCATTACTTTAAAATGGATATTTATAAATTATATTTCTATATGTTAATCATTATTCCTTTCAGTAAACTTATTGTTTGCCTTAATTTGTAACAAAACAAAGATTGTGTATTAGCGTTGATATTGTTTTATTCTTCAGTAATGTCTGTATTAGACATTATTTGGGGGAATGGAAGTCACATTTTAACAACAAAACAAAGTCAGGCTTTTTGATGCAAACTCACAGCTTTTGCCACACACTTTTCAATTTCAGCACAACTCACAATATAGAAGGGGTGTTGAAAAATATTTCAGACCTTAATTCATGTTGTCAAAACCCTCAGTAATGAAAACAATGTTAAATGCGAGATTCTCAAATATGTAAACAGTAATTTCAATATCCAATTTTTTTTCAAACAACCCTTCCTTAAAAGTCTATTCACATCAGGGCAGTATGTACCCAAAACTACCTGTTGATATATCTCTAATCTGAAGAAAAACAAAACAAAAGACATAAATAGCAGAGTATAACAAAGTAGAATACTTCATTGATTTAATAAATAAAAATACGTGTAGGTTACAGAATCAAATAATAATGATTGCAAACAAAAAAGTGTATACTCGAACAAACATGCATAACCTTGATTTAAAAAAGATCTATCAAGTATTAATCACTTGTTCTTATGTGGATTTGCTATCAAATTACAAATAAAACCAATTCAAAACGGTAATAGCCTAGACAAAAAGAGCAAATCAAGATATACAATAATTACATGAGCAAAAGTTTACTTTAATTTCTTTAAAACAATTTTGCATATTAATCATATTACTTTATTTCACATTTTAAGATTTAACATTTACCTCTGTATGTTAAATCTTTCAAAAACTTCTTCTTTCCAATAGAAATTTGGAACAGCTAACAAATTAAAACTGATTTTGAGCCGTTTCTCTTCCAGTAGTAACTAAAATAAAGAGTTGAAAGTAAGTTAAAGAGCTCTAGTAACTAGAAAGAAATATTTAAAGAAAAAATTAATCATCATCTGCCTTTGCTTGTGATTTCCTTTTCCTTCAATTCTTTCCTAGTTTTGAACCCCCTTGAACCCAGCCTGAAATTTTAGTGGCGGCCATTTGCACCTCAGGATCGTTTAAGTCAATATCAACCTCGTCAGGCTTTTCCCCCTCATTCTCAGCCTGATTTTTCTCCCTCACCCTCTGCTTCAACATCACCCTCAACATTTGCATCCATATCACCCTTATTACCTTGTGATTCCTCATCTTTAGATGCTGCCGCTTTCGCCTTTAACTCTTGACGAGTCTTAAAACCTTTAAAACCAGCCTGAATTTTAGTTGCGGCTTCTACAACTTCTGGATCATCCATATCAATGTCAATATTTTTGCCATCAGGCTCCTGGTTTGTTGAAATCTGCTTTTGTTGCTTCTTGCGTTTCCCGTTTTGCCTTGATCTCTTTCCGCGTCTGGTAGCCTTGAATCCTGCTTGAATCTTCAATGCTGCTTTCTCGGTTTCTGGATCGTCTAGGTCAATGTCTATGTCGTCTTTGTTTGATCTATCTGTTGTCTGAAAAAAAATAACACAAGAATTGTAGAGGTAGGGCCAGTAGGTATGTAATATGTTTTTTAACCCTTTACCACTTAGATACGTATTTTACGTATTTGTATGTCCCCTTATTAAGTTAATTTAATTAAAAACCTTTCTAACTAAATTCAGTTTTTAAAAGGCTTCATTTCCCAACCTTAAGTACTGATGAGCAGCAAAACAGCATAAAACCTGAACAGACTGCGAGTTACTCGCAGGCTGTTCTGGTTTATGCTGTTTGCACATACATGGAGCCATTTTTCACATTGCCTCTGAGTGGGAAAGGGTTAGACATCAATATAATACCCTTTATAATATTATGAATTAAAGACAATTAAACTAAAACTAAAACCTGGTGCAGCATTTCTAAACACAAAATTTTCGATAAATTACAAATTGATATCATACGGTTTGTTAAATGTTTACTGTTGTTTTGTTGTGTTCAAAATGACAAATTTAAAATGGGGAAAATCTTTGACACCAACTGGGGTCGGGGCGACATGTATGATAATAGAGTTGTCAGACAAGCAATGAAAATCATTTTTTAAGGATGTCATTATAATTGTCATTGATATATTATTGCAATGTTTAATATCTATTACATACCGCAGAATTTCTTGCCTCCTGAAAAAGACAACAACAAAAAATTGAATAATTTGTCTTGTAAGAAATTCAATTTTGAGACCTGCTGAATGGGATAAAATTGTCACATAACATTTATAAATATTTTCACATGACTATCATAAAGAATGTTTAACAGAAAGACTAAATATCGAAGCAATCTTGAATATCTGACCAATACAAATTGACACTTTTTACCATTTCACACTCAACAATGGAAATGAGTTATTTATAAATGCAGGTGATTTTAATTTTTGACAGATTAAAAGCATATTAATATTTAAAGTTTTAAAAAGCTAACTCAACTGTAAAACTGGCCTCTGCTAAAACTTAAAAGCTTTGTGATTTATAAAGAATAAATTGCTTCAAAATACCAAAAGGAGTTGCTAACAAAGTAAAAAGTTACTACTGAATATATTTTACTACAAACAACACTAAAACAGATATATCTAAATAAGTTTATCATTAATTGACTTCATAATATTGGACGAGAATCTCATAAGTTTGTGAGCCCAAAACAAATTGAACCTCCCCAAAAAATCTCAAAACTTGGTAAAGAAGGGAAAAACAATGCAAATAAAGAAAATGTGTGGCCAATGTGAGAATTAAGCAATCAAAATTCACAATTAAGTCAGCTTACACAAGTTTCAGCCAATCAAAGTTCATAAATAGCAGACATATGGGATGACAATTTTTTGGACACTGCTTTAAACAACCAAATTATACAAACTTTGGATTTCGTAGTTGTGCAAAAGCTTTTATAGTAAAACACACAAATTAAAGTGATTGTTTAAATATCATGGGAGAGTCGTCTTCGAAGTGACAAAAAAAACTTATAAATGCAGCAATATTATTAGGTAAATTAGTAAAATTCTCATTAATTTGTTGAATCTTTATTTTATGCTTTTCGGTGGTTTACAG
>NC_068360.1:113420057-113433467 GCF_020536995.1 Dreissena polymorpha | reverse complement strand
CAAAAGACCCTAAGTTGTTTGTACAATTTCTTAAATAACATATTTCTATTACAGAGTGATTCCCTATATGAGCCAGCTGGGACACCCACAGTTCTCTTTCGACGTCAACAGACTTTCCTTGACATAGCCAGGTGAGTGATCTGTACTAAAGTGTGTGGAAAAATGGCTCATTTGTTTATGAAGATCCTCTTTGTCTTAAGCTACCATTTCACTTAAAGAATGTATGCTCCATAGAAATTTATGAACAAGTAAAATATTTCTAATCTTGAAGTGAACTTTTTTATGCCCCTGGTAGGGTGGCATATAGCAGTTGAACTGTCTGTAAGTCCGTCTTGTCTGTCCGTCCATCCAAAAACTTTAACATTGGTCATAACTTTTGCAATATTGAAGATAGCAACTTGATATTTGGAATGCATGTGTATCTCATGGAGCTGCACATTTTAAGTGGTGAAAGGTCAAGGTCATCCTTCAAGCTCAAAGGTAAAAAAACACAATCCAAGGGAAGTATTAAGCTTTAAAGGGAGATAATTTCTATACCTGCCAAATGATAAATAGAAATATTATTTCAAAGCGGCGCAGTAGGGGGCTTTGCGTTTCTGACAAAAACATCTCTTGTTTTGTCTTAGACTTGAAGCAAAACAAGAAGCAAAGTCATGTGGTATATCCACACTGTAACATAAATACTGTTGATGGCTAAGCAGTTACCAGCCTCCTGACAGTGCACTTAACAGTTACTGTTAGCTACAGAATGGTCATTAGGTAATATTGTTTGATATCCAACAGTTGAAGTGCCTGGTCAGATGGCATGTGATCTTACTCTTTGCTTCTATATCCAGAATTGGCATCTCAAGCTTCCATTTTGTACTGTTATTAGTATTAAAAAATTGACTTTGCCCTTACAGAGACATTGACCAGCCTGCTGACCAGACAACCAACCAGTCATCAGCCGTTCTGAATGAGTACATCCCTGCGGTTCAAACAGCACAACCCATTCCGTAAGAGCATAAGATTTTTGATGTGCATGAAATGTTATGCATGATATCTTAAATAATCTTTATTTTTGAATGAAGTGGTTTGATTAAAGACATTGTTTTTTAAATTCATTATCTTGCAATGAGGCTTCTTTCGCTTTTTTTTTCATATCCTTGTTGTAGAATAAACACTAGGCTATCAATTTCAAAAGAAAGCAGATTAATTATATACATGTATGAGCTACCAAGCAAATGGACAGACCAAGCCAGGATTTAAACTCAAAAATCAATAAGCAATGTGCTTTACACACTGCATACCGGTAACCTAGATATTTTTGATGCAGAAGAACCTTTGTAAAATTTGCTAGGATGACCACACTGAAATAGAAAATATCTGATTTTTTGTATTGAAATTTACCAGATCCTTGTCAAAATAGAAATTTCTATTTCTATCAAAATGTAATTTTATTTGAGATTTTGAATAAAGATATTTTTATGAGATTTTGTATATTTTTTAAAATAAAAAATATGTTTCTGCAGACCAAGCCGTATAACAGATACTGCCAGAGAGCAGCTCAAACAACAAGCGAGCATGTGCATCACTGGTCCCATTACAGATCCTTTGCTCCTGGAGGTGAGACGTAACCACGTCATGAAAGACGCCCTAGGCACCTTACGGTACTCACAGAGTGACCTCAGCAGCAAACTGCAGATCAAGTTCATTGGTGAGGCCGGTGTTGATCTCGGTGGTCTCCGTCGCGAGTTCTTCTCCCTCCTTGCATACCAGTTCAGCCATTCAGCGCTTACATCAGGTAAGCTTATCATCTAGCATTGGAACCATACAATGTCTGCCAAGTGAACAACTTGATAGCCATATTTTTTATTATAGTATTCTTTGCATATTCTTAGAGACCAGCTTTTTTGTTGGCATCTAAATAAGGTTTAAAATATCAAGCTGTCATTGAAAGTTAAAAGTTAAAAATCCATAAAAGTGTAATGCAAGAAATACTGAACTCAAATTCACTTGAAAAATTCAAGTATGTGTCACATGAATTATGAAATGACCTCTAGTATTGTACATCTATCAATTATAATTGGCCTGTTGATTTAGTTGTATTTTCTGGTCATTTGGGATTATAGAATGTAAACATTATTGTTATAGTAGAATACCTCTTAAGCCGGTGCTAATGGGCGTGAGTGGTGATGCATTCTCCATTACCAGAACAGACCGAATTAAACCGGGTCTGCTATTATATTTCTAGGATGCATTTTGTGCTTTCAAAGGAGGCACTTTCAGAACTAATAAGATAGAGAACTATAATGGGTAACCACAGAACATTATTCCCTTATGTGTATTCAAATTCCTTATTTGTATTTGGTGTTTCAGGTTCTCCCGGGCGCCTCACATTAAGAAAGAACTTTGTGGAGCGTGAGAAGAACACCTTCTTCTACCTTGGTCAGCTTGTGGCTCTCTCCATTCTTCAAGATGGTCCAGGTCTGCCAGTGTTTGCCGACTGTGTGGTCAACAAGATACTCAACATCACAAATGGTGTCAATCCAAATGACCTCAATCCAGACTTGGTGAAAACACTTGAAGAGGTATATATTATAATATGTGTTAATGACATAAAATAAGACCTATGATTCTTGCATATCTGACTGAGATTTCTGCTGCCTGCTTTCATTCATGCCAGGAAACCCCTTCTGGCACAGGGGGATGCCAGATGACTGGCATGCAATTTAAACATTAAAATTACATCAGTGCATTGTTCTCGATGTTAATGTTATGGCGTTTCGTCACTTTCTCTTAATGATATCATAATACCACGCTTCTTAAAATATGCGTCCGTAATAAAAAGAAAGCTTTAACAAATTCCATTTCAGCCGTAAATCATTCCATTTTACAACTTGTTAAATATGTATGCAAGAAAAAATATTTATCACTAGTTTTAGACTCAGACCAGAATTTTCGGCCCTCGAGTAACTGTTTTGGCGGGAACTCAGCTAGCAGTTGATCCCGCCAAAACAGATACTCTCGGACCTGAAATTCAGATCCTGAACTACAACCAGTGACTGAAATTTATAATATGTAAGGAAAAGACATGCAATGTTATATAGTCAACCAACTTCACACACCCTATCCAAGTAGCAAATATTATTTGCATGAGTAATAGCTCAACATAATTATTTTTTTTTGACATAGTCAATTCTTGATGAAAATTGATTTGTTTGTGCTGAAATGGAGTTAAATGCAGTCCATCTGACTCGGGTAAACGGATCATATAATAAAGATGTATAATTTCAGATGACAGATGCTTCGACTGACCGTGAGCTCCAGGACCTTTATTTTAGCATCTATGACGAGCGAGAGGCAGCAGGGTTTATCCTGCCATCTAACATCTTCAAGAAGGACCACATCCCCCTCCTGCAGTCGGCCCTTGTTAACAACATGGTGTTGAACTGCAGAGATGAACTGGACCAGTTCATTGAAGGTAATGTGATATTATTATTATTATATTGAGTAACTTAGCTCCTCCAAATGTAATGAGATGTTTTTGCAAGCTGGCTTGTCAATAGATTTTCCATCAAGTTAAACACACAATGATACAAGTTATTTTCAATAAAAAATAAAAAATAGTGAAATTGCTGCTGATCAAAATCTAAAAGCTTTCATGTATGAATCAAACATTTGATTAAACTGCCTTTAGTGCCATTATATAAGATGTGTGTTTGATAATTTATTAAATTGCATTATATTCATTACTGGGTCGTTTTAAATAACATGCTTTTTATGAATCAACTTCATATGACTAGACACTATGTTTCATTTGAACATGTAACTGTGTGATGATTAAATGACTGTTTGTAGCATTAACTCAATTTGATATTATCCTTCCAGGTCTACAAACTCATGATGTTCTGACCATAGTGAGACAGGAGAAGTTGACCTGTCTATTCAGTGGTGGTAAGCCGCCAGTCACTGTTGCCGATGTAAGAGGTCTGATGAACTTTAAATATCGCGAAGATATCAACCGGGAGGCTGACCGGGAAACTGGCCAGCAGTTTGTTCGGTTCCTTCAGGCGACAAAGGGTGATGGCGCCACCATCAACGGCATTACCCTGAAGCCGAAGGATGTCCTCATGTGGATGTCGGGTTCAACAGAAATCCCAGCTGTGGGTTTCCACAAGCAGATTGACATTGAGTTTGGTGGCGAGGAAAGGGTCAACACTTGTGCACTTTGTGTTACGTTAAAGCATCTGACGCCTGCTGTTGAGGACCCTGTTTTGTATTTACAGAGCGTTTGATAAACTCATCAACATTCGGTGATATGTGATATTTCTTTATGTTATGGAGATAAGATCTAATGTTGATGAGTTTATCAATCGCTCTGTAAAATACAAGACAAAACTCCTCACCAAACTCGATGTCTATTTGCTTGTGGAAATAAAAAAAAAAAAAAAAAAACGTTTTTGTATTACTGTTTTTAAGTGTTTTGTAAATATTGTATAAATATATACTGGAGTTAAACAATTTGTTCATTAACTAAAGTTGCTGAGCCACAGTTATCAACATGTTTCCAAATATAGTTTTTCCGTATTACTTTAGCAATATTGTATTAGTAAACAAGCTTTAAAAAGTTATGCACATGTGCCGACTTTCAAAAAAAGTTCTTGCGAACATAAATATTAAACCAGGGCCCGTATTCATCAACCAATTCTTAGACTTAAGTCTAAGAATAAAGAATATTCTTTAAATAGGATTATTAAAAATTGCTTTAATATTAAGTCAAACTTGACATTAACTGTCTCTATCTAATTCATTCGTAATGAAGAAATTTCCTTTACGGACATAACCATCACTGGTTGCCTGTATGTTTTCAAACCATGGGCATAATTTTCTTGGTTCAAAGTATATTCTTAAGTCTAAGAATGGGTTGGTGAATACGGGCCCAGAATGGTACAGGATCTGTAACTTACCTAATGTATATTTTTTTTCTATTAGTTTGAGAATTGAGATTGTGTCTATTAGTTTTAGACTTGACATTGTGTCTATTAGTTTTAGACTTGACATTGTGTCTATTAGTTTTTGAGATTGTTATCAAAATAAACTGTTGCTCTTGAATGAATTGTGTTTATTTTTATTCCTGTATCATGTGCTTCTCCTTCAATCGAAAATAAAGTCATTCCTGTTAAAATGCACGACATATTGTTCATGAAAATGCATGTTGACCTATTTGAAGGGTATTGATATTTATTGCAGTCACTCAGATGTTGGTGCCTGTGTGAAAGTTATGTGTGCAAGACCTTATTGATGATGCCAAAAACAAACATCATCTTTTAACAACCATATTTTGTAGATATTTAAGGAATAACAAGCAAGAACTGACAGTTCATCAAGTCCTGTACCAGAGTATGTAAAAAGGAAAAGAGTCAAATATCCATAACACCCTAAAAGTTTTCCGAAATAAATTAAATTCATGGGACACAGCTAGTGTACCATTAGACAACCTTGTAGTGTTTAAATGTTAATCCTCAGGTAGTTTTCAAAGAGTAACCATAACAAAATATTTTCTCTATACTATATATAAAAAGGGCTATAACTTATTCGAAAATAGTCAAAACCAAATAAGAAGCAAACAACTAGGATACACAAACTCCACCTTTATACCATCTTCATACATATTGTGACCTGGTTTTGCAAAGATGTCCTCACAACTAGGACCTGTTTACCAAGGAATGTTGGATGCCGATATGACTGGTATAGTGATTGTCTCTATGAGACATGTGAGCAAAAAAACATGCCAATGCTCTACAGGTCAAGTTTTGAACGATATTGATCACTAAATATGCCTCTGTTATATAGGTAAAGTTTGAATAGGGTCATTTTTGGTTTGTGAGCTATTGTGATCGCCATGTGTCTGCTGTCCATAATTGTGATGCACTTGTTTAATATCAACTATTATACTGTTAACACTTCAGAGGTCACATATTTTGACCAACACTCATTACTATTACTAACAGCAAAAATGTGACTAGAGTGTTACTTTTAGACCTGATTACCTAGTGTTTGACCTTGCACAACATGTACAATTTTACAATTGAATCATCAAGATGTATACATCTAGCTATTTTGATAAAGAGTTTACAAATTTCTCTTTATTTGACCTAGTGATCTAGACATTGACCTATCATGTTTTTTTTTTAATTATATAAGTTCTCCATGTTAGTTTATTTTTTTTCTTCTTTGGCTATATTAAGTGCAAGGCGCATTTTGGCTTCGTGTTCACCTTCGATTTTGATAGGCAGTCATTGGTTATTGAATTCAGTGTTTGTGTTGATATACCGTCTCAAGGTACTTCATTGGATAACACACCTACTTCGAAGGTACCAGAGTAGTGTTTTCCATTACCTCTGTATGTTATACATTGAACTCACAGTAAATAAGAATCTGGATTGAAAGGTTGGTGTAGGGTATACCTATGAATAACATTCTGCTGGTGTACCTCAGTAAGGCTGGGTACTTCGTCATGTATGTTGTTTGCACTAACAAACTGAAGGAAACAGTAACTAGAGTGCGAACGTTGTTTTTCTTTAATTTGACCTATTTTAATAAGTCAAGTGAACCATGTTTAAATTTGACCAAGATATCATTTAGGTGAACATTCTGAACAAGTTTGATGAGGAAAAAACCTGACCTCTAGAGCAATGTTTTCCTATACTATCAACTAGTGACCTAGTGTCTGACCCAACATGACTCTCAATCTTGACCTAAATTTAATTGAGATACAACTTCTGGCAAGTTTGATCAGCGAATTTGAAAGAACTCGAGTATTAAGGGTGAAATGTTTAATGGTCACAAAATCACGGCCACAAACGTTCATCTTGTCACTGTGTGTCAGGTGAGCTTAACATCAAATATCACTTTCAAAATCAACTTTATGTTTTTAAAACAACACAATCGCTGAAACATGACATTGAGTATATAAACTTCATATATCTGACATACATCAGGGTTTTCATTAGAATTCTTTGTAGCAGTCTTTTGAATTATTTGAGGAGGCCAAGTTTTTTTTTAAATAAAGGTGCCAAATCGTGGCTTTCGAGCGATTTTTGGCACATATTTTACATGTATTTCCCCAGTTAAAAAAGAGGATATTAATGTGAATTGTTAAGAAAAAATAAATTCCTCAGGTTACATCAACTCTCCGGGGTGTCGATTGTCCCAAATTTGAAATCCTGAAAATAAAGTCGGGGTCGAAGGGACCGGGCCCTAGCTTTATGTATAATTTCTGTACAGTACATAACATGTATTCTTTACAGTATTAATGACAATCTGAATTAAACAAACACTGGAAGTTTTAACATTTTAATAAGTTATAACTTCCAATAATGACAATGACATTTCAAAATATATAACTAAACTAATTTAAATGACTAGTCCACAAGTAGTTATTGCAAATAAGAAGAAACAGTAACAAGAGTGCCAAACTGTCACAAGGTACGCCCGTTCGAAGGTTTTGGACACCATGCTCAATGCTTGAAAGTGTCCTCAAGACCTAGTTATTGACCCGGCATGACCCATATTTGAACTTGACCTAGATATCACTTAGATGTAACATCTGACTAAATTTGGTGAAGATCAGATGAAAACTACTTCAATTAAAGAGCGGACAACATGCTTAATGCTTGAAATGCACTATGTGACCTCGTTTTTGACCCGGCATGACCCATGTTCGAACTTGACCTACATATCATCTAGACACAACTTCTGACCAAATTAGGTGAAGATCAGATGAAAACTACTTCAATTAGAGAGCGGACACCATGCTAAATGCTTGAAATGCACTAAGTAACCTCGTGACCTAGTTTTTGACCCGGCATGACCCATATTTGAACTTGACCTACATATCATCTAGACACAACTTCTGACCAAATTTGGTGAAGATCGGATGAATACAATTTGAATTAGAGTCCGGACAAAGTGGCGCCGTTGAAAATGCACTAATTGACCCTATGACCTAGTTTTTGACCCGGCATGACCCATATTCGAACTTGGCCTATATATCAACTAGATGCAACTGCTGACCAAGTTTGGTGAAGATCGGATGAATACAATTTGAAATAGAGTCCGGACAAAGTGGCCCCTTTGAAAATGCACTTATTGACCCTATGACCTAGTTTTTGACCCGGCATGACCCATATTCGAACTTGGCCTAGATATCAACTAGATGCAACTGCTGACCAAGTTTGGTGAAGATCGGATGAATACAATTTGAAATAGAGTCCGGACAAAGTGGCCCCTTTGAAAATGCACTTATTGACCCTATGACCTAGTTTTTGACCTGGCATGACCCATATTCGAACTTGGCCTAGATATCAACTAGATGCAACTGCTGACCAAGTTTGGTGAAGATCGGATGAATACAATTTGAATTAGAGTCCGGACAAAGTGATGCCTTCCGCCCGCCGCCCGCCCGCCGCCCGCCGCCCGCCCGCCGCCCGCCCGCCGCCAAGGGGTTTCACATAATACGTCCCGTATTTTATACGGGCGTATAAAAACTGTAAACATCTTTATCAACTGTCAAACAATAATATTCAATATTATGATCCTCTATTTAACACAATCGCATTTTACCAAGAGAATGTGACTAGCAATTCAAATAGAATTACCAAAGGAGTAAGTTACCTTAAGAAAAATAAAGTCTGATAAACATCACAAGAATTAAAACAATTATACTGAAGCATTTTATGAGCAAATACTAGAACATTTATAAGTAATACTGTGTTAAGAGTACACAATAAAACAGTACAATAACAGTGTTTAACTCTTAGCACATGAGATCATTTAAACAGTTGCAAAAATTGACCTGTCAGACTGACAAAGAACAATCTCAATATAATGAACCTCCACTTAACACAATAACATTTTACCAAGAGTTTATGACTAGCACTTCAAATGAAATTACCAAATGAGTATATTACTTAATAAATTACAGTCTGATATCAGATGAGTATATGTCTGGCACTTTAAGTGACATTAACAAATGAGTACATGTACATAACTTAATTAATAAAAGTCTGATAAAAAGAAGTGTACATGTTATGAAAAGCACAAATAAAATACCAAATGAGAATATTGAGAGATAATGAGAGTCTCAATTATCAAGATTTTGATAATAACAGATATACATGTATTAAAAAACATTAAAACATGTACTAACACCAATTTGACTTTAAATAGTAAATTTTCCAGAATATAAAACAGTTTCAGGTGATTCTAATCTAAACTATATTAGAATATGACCCAGAATCAGATAGTGAATTATCGGATGATGATTGTTATGGCAACTAGACTAGTTGCCACAACAATCATCATCCGATAATTCACTATCTGATTCTGGTCACCATATAAGCAGTTTCATGTAATCATAGCTTGGTCACTACACAGAATTGCAAAACTCAACACATGCCAAGAAACAATCCACACCCTGGTGGTCACTCTCAATGTTCAAAGTTTGTGTTAGTCTTGTGAAGTCCTGCTCATTCAGAGGACAGTCTACATTTGACACATTGGTGATCATGTCTTCTCGGGGGGCTACCTCGACCTCATCGTCAATACCATATTCAGTATGGTCTTGGATGTCTTCCTCCGGAGCACGGAACACCATGTCGTCGATGCCCCTATGACCCTGTCCATCTTGGCGCATCATGCCCTCAATGTAGAGCTGTGTGGGGGTTCTACCTCTTTCACTGCTCAACCTGTGGCAGTTCCAGCCCTCACGGAATATGTCTAACGCTCGCTGGACACGAGGCACAAACACGTGATGAAGGCACCACATGTGCACTGGATTTGTCAAATCCAACTGTCCAGACTCCTCAAGATGTGAAAACAATCCGTGAAACACGTTTGTTGCACTGGCAAACAGGTCACGCCACATGCGTTCAATCCGCTGATTGTGGACGCTCCTTCCCGTGATGAAAGAACCCCGACGAGGTCCACGATGCGCTATCATAAACGCCCCAACGCCGGTATTTTCCAGCCCGTGATCGCTGCGGACTCTTGATGGGACACCATAGCACTGGGTGCCTGTCATGAAGGCTTTTGTCATCGTGGTAGCCTTGTTGTTGGTTGCAGCTTGGAGGAAAACACACATCCGCGAGAAGCCATCAATGCCTCCGTGTATGACAAAACCCCATCTGAAAAAAATAAAAAATTGTACATACTTGAATAGATATTACAATGTAAATGTACTAAAATTGCAAAGTATTTTGTTTGATTTGGTGTTTATATATGGCCTCAAGTGGAATGGGGTAACAAGTCAAACCAAAATAATTGGGCCCAAATTAGTCACAAAATTCAAATCTGTTGAATATACCTTCTTATCTAACTGTAACCCAAATTTTAAGTTTTTAATCTTATACAATTTAGGCAGAAATTGAAGAAAACTGATACACAGTTTCCACAACATTCTAAAAAAAGCTGAAATTAGGAAAATGGAATTTTGAGCAATTAGAGCAATTTAATGCATCTTTTTGGCATATAACGCAATATTTAAATGCCTCCCCAATCAACAAACAACACCAAAATTGCACAAAATATGTGTTAGATAACATTTAAAATTTAGTTTGATGTCATTTATTTTTCACAATTTCTGCCAAAATTTGACTGAAAATTATCCAAAATTCCACTATGTCAGCTTTTTTTTTAGATGCTTGTTCAATATGGAAACAGCAAAGATTTTTTTTATAAATATTCTAAGTTCATTGAGGTAACGGTTAACGGTAATATAAAAGGTTTATATACTTTCTCACATGATTTTTGATATTAGGGCCAAAAACAGCCTTTCAAGTCCCCACCCCTTTCAAGATGATTTAAGAAAAAATATTGCCTCTAAAGCGTTAACAAGGTTTTTCTATTATTTAACCTAGTGACCTTACTTCTAACTTGACTTAGATAATAAGATATCACCAAGGTTAACATTTTGACCAAAGGTATTTATTTAATCAACCTATTTAATCTTAATTTGTTAAAAATACGAATCATAGTAATTTTGTACCTTATCAATTTGTGGTTTCCATCTATGTGCCACAATGAGTTTGGACCAGCAACATTGTACACCCTTCGCCGAATCGAGTGACACCATCGCATGGCTACAGCTGCTTCGTCAACCCGGATCAGACTGTCAGCAACACGTTGTCTTTGAACCCGATGTCCTAGACTCTGAAGATGTCCCTGAACCATTCGTTGCCCAAGTGTCTGATTGCCATCTGTTATCTCTCGGACCAGATTGTCAAGTTCCTCGTTGGAGATGCTTGAGTACCTTCCTCTGATGCTTATACCATATGACCTGAAAATATATAATAGAGAATATTTGTTTATTTTGAGTGAATATGAAATATATACCTCACTGAGAAGGGAGAAAATATGTTTTGCTGTATGTTTGTGCCTTTGCAGCAATCAAGATCTTGTGTTGTGGCTCCCCATGCAGTGCAATCTGACTAAACTACTCGATTTTCCCTTCGTCCAGATCTTGAGTTGAGATTGTTTTTCTATTTTAAACAATCAGTTTTACCAAATCGCTATACAAGTATTCATTTAAATAACATGTTTCAACTGCACTTCTGTATCTTCAATAATATAACATTGTTGCCTTATACAACACTTGCATTATCTGAGAAACTGTCTTGCAGTTGTTCATTTTGAATTTTAGGTTGATTTTAATTCGTAAAAGAAGTACTTAATGACTTCATTTTATAAAAAAATGAAATCACTTCCTAAAAATTGCCACCTTGTGATTAATGAACCTAACTAATACCCATTTAACATTCAATAATAATGTGTCAAAAGGGCATAATATTATCTGTATATTAAAACATTTTCCAGTGGTTTCGGTTTTTTGGGACACCCTGCATACACAATGTTTTTTCAATTGACTGGATAACATACCTGAGGCTGCGCTTAATAACAGAATCTGACACCTGAAGCAGACTAGCAATAGCTCTTCGTTTGAAGCCTGCTTCAACTAGATACTCCAGCTGCTCTCGACTAATGACGTAAAGTGGTCTGCCTCTGGTTGTAGTCTGTTTTGCGGCGAAGAAACCAACGAGAGGCTGCAGCGTCCTGAAAAGATAAAATCAACAAAAGTTACAACACAAATAATATTATATTATAGCGGTTACTAGATTTACCAAAAGCGCGCGCTTTCGGTATCGGTACCGAAAGCGCAAAAGCATTACCGAAAGCGCACTGTAAAATGTATGTTATGGAAATAATCAGTAAATCAGTTAAATTTCCAATTGAAGTATAACTGAAAACTTGTGTATAAATGCATTTTTCATGGAATATTTCGTACAAATTTGTTCTCAAGCGCGCAACATTATGACAACTAACGCTGTATAAGTACAGAAAGAGCAATGTCAGTACCGAACCCGCACTGTATAATGTAAATTACGGGGAAAAAACTATTAAAGAATTACCAAAAACATGTTTATTAATGCATTTTCCATGGACTTAACCGTACAAAATCGATCTTAAGCGCACTACATTGTGTCAAATAACGCTTTCGCCTACTAAAACAGCATGCCGCAATGATGACGGAAATCAATTGTGTGACAATAAACACGAAGCAACGAACCAGTCTTTGTCTGATTATTTGTTGTTTTGTTAACCAACCAACAACTGAATGCTCCTGTAAACAAGTGCATAGAAATATTAACTGTATCAAGATAATCACTTTTGTTGATATTATGATTAGTTATAATAGTAATAACAAGAGCACCGCCTACGACTCAAAGTCAATGTACGTTGGATTATTTCATCTTATTACCTAATTGGTCGAGGATTGGTTTAAGATATTGCAGGCTTCGCGAAAGCCGGTCAATAGAAACAAATAGTCCGCAAGTAATTGGATCGAAAATTATTTAAATGGTCAGGGAAAATACTAACCTCTTTCGCTCTTCAATTGTCGACATCAACGAGTCGATAATCTCACACAACCGTTCAAAAATGGGATAACGGGTACACATACGTCGTGCATTCCGACTTAATGCTGTCAAAGTGATAAGACTAGCTTCACACAAATTTGCATCTGTATCTTGCGTCATTAAATTTCTACATAAAGAGTGAATAATGCGAGTTGCTTCTTCTCGAAAACCTTCGACGTCCGCCATATTTTTTTGGAAACCGGATATGGACTAGACCGGTCTTAGGACTTAATAATATTTATTACTTGAAACGATTTTAGAATAAATACCGTCAAGTATAGATACTTATTTATTTATTTTTTATTATTTCACTTTTGATATTTTTATCCATTTTGTCCTCAATTAAAAAGTTTTTTTTAAACGATTATTATGAATAAGTCTGAAGGAAAAGCGGCTCAAGAGACGAGTGGTTTGATTGGCTGTTCAGAAAAATTGTACGTCGACGTACAATATG
>NC_068360.1:113322557-113415057 GCF_020536995.1 Dreissena polymorpha | reverse complement strand
AGTATTGCGATTATTTCTGTTAACACAATATAATTCAAAGCTTAAAGGAAAACTTTGATTGACTAAACGCAAGACAATTCAAAGCGTATCTTAGTTGGCTGTTTTTGTCAAAATGTGCAAATACCTGAAGTATAAACCCTTAGCACATAATATGAGTTCATTTCTCCGTACGATTTGAAAACCACAACATCGTTTAAATAAAGATTGAGTTAAAAAGCTGTATTGGAGAGGTATTGAACAATGCAGCAGCATTTGCTCCCAAAAGACGTTAACTACTATATAATAGATGACCTGAAAATCAAATCGTATTTGAAACTGCTTCTACAAAATCACGTCATCAGTACTACATTTAGCATAAGTACGAATGCAGCGTTGTGACGTCGAGAAGCTTATCAAGGAGCCATACTTTCTAGTGATCAACATGACTTAAATGACACAACCGAAGGTACTTCCGATGTCAATAAAAGGCCCAAACAGTTCATGAGGGAAGAGACAGAATGCTGAAACATTTATTTGTTTAAAAATGCAATCATAACAAAAAATTCAATTGAACTCGTCAAGTCGAGTTGCAAGTCTGCCAAGAGAAGAGAACCGGCCCAAAGAAGAAATGCATTGTGGTCAAACAAAACCTTACCAGCGAAGTCATTTTTCGTGGTCAGGTAAATTTGATAGACATGCAGTCTTCCCTACAAGGGCAGTTTACATGACACATGGTGCACCGGTGCTACCTTAGTAAATGAGTTGTCCTTACACCAATTTGTCGAAAAGAGCGTCTAAAGTCGCACAACGAGACTATTGTTTGGTGCTCCATCAATGCTACGCAGTGTTAATATATCCGAATTCACAACCAATATTATAACACAGCTGACAGAATTATGTCCACAACCCATAATTCGACATGGAACCCCACACAGCCACACATCCAACATTAATATTAAAGTCATTCTTGTAGTGTGGACGAGTGACACAAATATTCGAGATTGGGATGTCGGGCTCAATTTCACTCGACAGCTGAAGAATAAATACTAATAAAACTAGCTACTTTATCCAACCAGCCACTGCAAACTACAACTACTACCAACCAGCCAACAACAACTATTCAACGAACCAGCCATCGCCGACTGCTACTTCTACCAACCAGCAACCGCCAACTAAAACTTCCAACGACCACTGCTAATGCCACTTCTACTAATTTTCAGCCCCTGCCAACTACTTCATTTTTACATCAACGACATAAAGTCATCTCAGAACAACGAACAAGGTAAAGCTTATTGGCTAGAAAAGGTGACTATTATAACATAAATTCATTTAATTTTATACTCATCAACATAATGTATCAACATAATTGTTTAATGACCATATGCAACAATTCCGATTTAAATCAGAAAATGTCTTGTGAATACCTCTCAATTCCATTGAAAACTCCTAGATAACGTAAATGTCGCACTTTCCTTTTGTTACATACATGTCATTTAAAGTAGATAAGGGATGTCACAGTTTACGAACTGAATCGGTCGGGCGATATGATATGTTACATATTGGTCATTCCACAGACTTGGACTTGTTGAGTACATGAAAATCATCACTTATTGTAAAAAATAGTGCCTTTTTAATAGTTCATAACAAAAAAGTTAATTTTATTATGAATGCAATTCTGTTGAATGTGTTATTGTTAATATGTAAGAACTTGGTATTGTATGTAATAGCTCGTTGTCAAATAACCCACTTTTAAAAGTAGAGTTATGTAGGGGTTAAGATTGATTTATAACATGTATTTCAACTTACGACAGGGTGGCCTTGCACTATAGCCTACACGTATTATTTCGATTCTAATATGGCATCAAACTGACTTGTTATCCTAGTATGCCTTTAAAATTGTACTATTTCTTAGGAAGCTATTGTAAACATGTGCGATGTTAGATGTATGTACCTTGTGTGCAAAACGGTTTATCGGATAACTCCTGCTTTGTCATTAGAATCAAAGCAGGCATCAAATACGATTATCCTTTTTCACAGAGATTCAAAACTAAAGAAGAACCAAAAAACAAATTAAAACCCGACATTTTGTTCAGTTAATGTGTTGTTTTCCGGAGATGAACTAAAAAATGCCATCAAAAAAATTAACACATAATTTTCCAACTCTCTCAATTTTCAACACACATTCAGCAAACTATCATTTCCTTATTTTGATAAAAAGTTTAATGAATTATTATCTAAATAAGAAAGTAGAAGCACGTTAAATAATTCGTTCTAAAAGTTCAATTTTGAAGTAAGCAGTTTCCAGTGTGTTCTTTCATTATTTATATTATTCATTTATATTATTAAATAATAATACCACTTGTATTAAGAATGCATTCTAAAAAGGTTCAAATAAAAATATTAATGATATGATGCGTCAAATCAAAAGGATTCTTAATAATTTTGTCTTGACATAACTGATCGGTTAAAATACCACAAACAATACATTTATTTGTAATTGATTTTGCTAATTGATTCACCATTGGTGCACTCGTTATTGGTAACGATTTAATTGCCATTTATCCATCTCAACCATTGAATTTGAGCCCACAATTCGACTTTAGTGATGGCTATGTTATTCAAGCACTACATAAAACACATTGTCGCAAACTTTGCATATAAATGTCCAATATTTAAGGATTATTACGCTTGTCAATTGTCCCATGTGTTTGTGTTTGTGTCAGTCGATTGGCTTGTGTGATGACGGATCTCACGAGAGGCGGAGCCTCAAGTGTGATACGAAATAGAGCAAGACACGAGACAGATACAAACACTTGTAACAATTGACTTGCGTAATATTCCTTTTATTATATACAACTTTGAATCATTTAAGTTAAAAAATAAGTTTAAGCGTTCATAATTAACTTATAATGCTCTTATAATTTTCTGCATTCAAAGTGACGTCATTAAAAAAGTCCGGCTTGTATGGTAATACGGAATTGAAAATCTAGCGAGTAGCATTATACGGGAATTATTTCTGTGTAGTTGTATTTAACCGATTGATACAACATGTATTTTTTGGAACATAAAGCAGAAATGATAAAAGAGGATTACCTGCGTCTGTCGGTCGTCAAATGCAAATTACGTCGTCCACACAATAGTTGAACATCAAGGCTGTTGGTTGAAAGATGCAGTTAAACGTTTACAATGGAAGGTCTGATATTTACATGGATGTTCGTACATTTACAAGCAGAGGGTAAGACAAGAAATGTATGCATTTATTTGCTCTTTATATATATTTATAAATTACAACATACTGTTGTGTGTAAGTCAAGAATTCATTAATAGATGTGCAGAACATTGAGTGGAAGCACTTATGTGTCTGATAATATTTGGATAATTAAACATTAATAAAATGAAATAAATCATAAATTATCTTTATACTAGTGGTAGTTTCTTTAAAATTGACAGACATGCGTTTGGAACTTTCCTTCAACGTTGTTGAACCAGATAACAATTACCGCGCATCACAAGAAATTCTTCTGCTCAACAACAGCGCATATGTTGGAAATCTTGTGCACTGTTGCCGATGGTCCGGTTCACAGACAGGTTGCCTCTTCATCTTGACAAATCTTTAAAATAGTGCAGTGCTGAAAGGTGGGGTCCGTTGTTTGGCACTCGCAGCATAGTAAACCATTGACAAAAATAGAAAAGTTTTTAATTTCGTTGCTGACAATATGTGTAACATATAAGGATCATAAGCTAATAAAACAAAGCAACGATTTTGTTCTTGTAAATGAATGAATCCTATATTTGTTATTTTCTTTATACTTCAATGCAGTCTTTTGTTTTGCGTGCATATTCAGGATAACAGTTTTCAAACCAGGTTTTGTCTTGCGTATGTAAGTGGGACTTCTTTATCCAATGACGAAGCCCTAAGACATCCAAATGCAAGAATTATGTCGTTATGTATTATATACAATTTTGATAAGTCTTTATTTGCCTGTAGCTTGTCTAGCCTCTTTGAGACTTGCTCCGGCGATAATAACAACAGAACATACCAACAGCAGAGCTGAAATGTACATATATAAGAAAAGAATTAAAATAAATAATTACATATTAATAGCTATGTCTGCTTATTTTATTATACCTACACATGATTTCATTAGTTGAGTGTTTCATTAAACATTGAGTATTTTGATAGAGCGTTCGGTGTACGAAGTCACACATACGTCTCGATTCTATTATCAAGTCGTAGATGGATAGGATACCGAAAATGTTTCACTTATCCTATGCTACATACATGTCTTTGAATTAGATTAGGAATATGAAAATTTACGAATTGAATTGATCTGGCGGTAATTTAACCCAATACAGCTTATTGGACTCTCCCATCCTTCTAAATTGGAGCGATTTATTTAAAAATTAGGGATGGCTTGTATATTTATTTCTATATTAAGAATATTTCTTACAGAAATTCCTTTAACCAAACAGCGCAGACCCAAATGAGACGACGCATCATGCGGCCTCTCATCTGGGTCACGCTGTTTTCCAAGGCCTTTGTTTATAGACATTAAACATAAATGGGTTAAGGTTACATAAATAATATAAACGTTGAGTTGTATTTATGAAAAATATCCGCAATAAAAAAGAATGGCCTTGATGGTAAAAAAAATATACATCAGTTATTGACACAAATATTTTACCATATTCAAGAAGACAAGAAATATTATTTTCTATAATTTCGAACATATCTCAATTAAGTCTGTATTATACTGGATTATTTTGGGTCATATATTTGTTTCACGAATGTAACAATCATCTGTTATATAAGCCAATGTGTGCTCAAGTTTTAAACAAATAACTTTAGTATAATGGTATTTAAACATGTTTTTACCATACGCTAATTCTTCTTTAATATAAACAACAAGTCCACAACTATATCTTCAAACTTTTCTATGATGATATTTGTTTAAAAAAAAGTAAAAATTCGAATATTCCCCTAATTGATACTACAAGAACTCTTTGCCTACGATTTGTATAAAAAATTACATATATCATATCAGCTTAAGATATGTACAGCTTTGGATGAAGACTCCTTCCTGTCATTAAGACCGTTGATGTTCCACGGCATGATTAATAATTCTCCGCCGCCATGTTCCTTTAGAGATCTATATACTTATTTTGATTGCCAAAGCTCAGTTTATTCATGTGTTATTTAGTAAAGCTATTTGTTCACACATACTATATTTGTCATTGACCTTGACTAAATCCAATCCGTATGCAAGTTGTGTAGGTCTGTATGTAAATTATGTAAGGACAATCTGTAAAATATATTTCTTTACTTACAAAGCGGAATCCATTTGGCAATTTTTGTAACATCGTAAGTGACATTTTGAGCAGAAATATTTAAATATTGCATATAATAACTGAACGTGACATTGGACTCGCCAAGCCCATTACAATCCCAAGCTACATGTTGTGAAAAATTAGTAAGTTTTCTTACAATAACTTATTTTGTGCCTTATTAAATAATCATAATTTTGTTGTGTAAGTAACAGTGACCTTAACTTTGACACCACATTTCCCAGACGCGATCCCTTTCAGGGTTTGATATGATGTAAATACATATGAAGTTTGATTAAAACATTAACGTTTGAATGGGTTTCATTTAGCTGTCTTTATATCTTATATTATGTCTAAAATGCCTAAGGATAAACGGCCTTTAGTTTTGACAAATTTGATAAAAAAGTTATCAAACCTGGCCTATGGTCTCATTTCAATATTTAAAATAAATGTTTTAAGTTTGAACGGTATTTCTAAGAAACTGAAGACAAAACGTTAACCTGTTTATGAAGTGCTTATGCTGATAATTAGCATATAAAACAGGCCCTTAATTTTGAAACACGTCAAACAACAGTTACCAAACTTGGCATTTTGGGTCGATTGCAATATTGGTAAAAACAAATGTTTACGTTTGAATAAAATCCCTCGGGCAGTTCACTAGAAACTACAATAACGAAACATTTTAACCTGTCTTTGAAACTTTCATAGTGTAAAATGACCCTAATTGTAAGGAACTTCAAGCTGGAGGTACAAAACACGACCCATGTTGTCATTGGGAAACACTTGTTGAAACTGTAAGTGAAATTCATCAAGTGATTCCTGAGAGGATGGCTTACCGGGAAAATTGTGCCTAACTCGCACGCCGACTCTAACTTATTCGTTTGTTTTATTTCAGATAAAGTGTGTCTTTCACTGCGAATAAACAAGTTCCGGGATACATGAAGATATTGAGTGGATATGCCTGCAAGCCAATAGCAACTGTGGTACCTATGATACAGTCTAATTAATACTTCTTTTATTAAATTTATTAACCATTAGATTTTATGCGATTTACGTATTTTTCGTATTTCATATTAATAACAGATATACATATATTGAACTTGTTGCTTTTGATATAATAGAAAGCTACAATTAACGTTGTAAACTTTTGATACATGCGTTACAGTCACGTTTTCCGAGTGCTGTTCTAGATATTATTAAAATTTCACTCGTTCGTTGCTTTGGTAGACACGTCCATACAATTTTAACAAGCAAACATATCACCTCAAGTCATCTCGAGAAATGCATTTCATCTGCGTGAAATGGGATAGCGCCATCGCTCTAAGAACTCTGCCGATGACATTGGCCAACTTTGATGAACAGCCGTGCACTGACATGAACTTGACAGAAATTCAAAGCGGCTTTATGTTGGCTTGGATAACTACTCTTGATCTGCATCGTATGGTCTCAATTGATGGATATCTCCCCCATCAGTTCTGTACACAACACGGCGAATTATATGGCGAATTCCATAGGTTCGATCGGTCCGTTTGAAGAATTGTTTTGCATCGCGCATCTGGGCACGATACATCGAAACACACGCTTGCGTATACAGGCAGGAACATTAAGCTTGCGGAATCAGATGAACCACATAATTTTTCATCCTTATACCAATGGTTAAGGAATATTTACCTAATAGACTTTAGGGAGAAAACATCTTGTGTTCTGAAACCGGTGAGTGGAATTTACTTAATATACACACATGAGCCAAACATCCCACTGCTTAAAACAGTAAGCAAAACTGATCTGGTTGAAGAACCGTCAAGACATAACACGCAAAAACAAAAACATAAAATGTTTAACAAGCGCCATAACATATAGTGCAAATTACTTTTGTGTTTGTTATCAATGTCAATGCATTCATTTTAATTTGTATAATGGAGACTTAAACTCTATTTTTTTACGCTCTATGATAATTAGTAAGCTTTTACCCATGTTGTATTGACGTTTATAAACAATGCATTCAAACATGATTTAATGTTAAAAAATTAACATTGTGCTAATCGGGCAGCCTTTTGTATAAATACCTCTTGCGATTTTTATATAAAATCATTCAACCTGTTTCGTTTTATTATAACAGTTCATGTGTTTATTATGTTGATGTTAAAAAACACAATACTATCTATTCTCGTCACAAGCCTTAGAGTCTCATTAATGCCTCGGTCACACTGCCACGAATCAGAGCTATTAACGAGCTACGAATACTTTTCGGCACAGTTCGTAGCTATCCTTACTGGACCGTGGCTCTCCGTACTTGATCCGTTATCAGTCGTAGTAGATTTTGGATGTCCGTATCGAGTCTTGACAAATTTTGAACATGTTAAAAAAATTGCTTCGAATTTATCGACCGTAGCGCATCCGTAGCGGTCCGTACTAAACCGTACTAGTTCGTAACGACACCGTAGTCGTCCGTACCTTTTCGTAGGCCCAAAGATTTTCAAGGACTTCTACGGATTGATACGAAGAACTACGGAACGGTACGGTTACGCTACGTATTAGCTACGATTATTCCACGGATAAACTTCGGAAAGCCACGGTTCTAGTACGTTATACTACGGATAGGCAGGAATGTGTACGATCTTGTACGATATACTACATTTCAGCACGAAACAGTACGTACATGTACGGTCCACTACAATAAATTGCTACTGAAAAACATAATTTAAATTATAAAGCAACCGTACTTGCATTTGTTGAGTTCACAATCATGAACCGCCAGCAAATTGCGTTTGCGATAAAATTGTTACACTTGGATCTTGAAATGGCACAAAATGCAGAGGCCGTAGTCGAGCTGCTTGACGATATGCACAGAGGTAATACTGATTCAATATCGTATAACTAGTATAGCTTTGTGCTAAAGGTTAAGTATATTGAAAATATTAGAATTTGAACTAACTAGTAATACATTTTTTTGCAGGTGAGTGTCTGCGTCATATGTGTTTTGAATCTTGCTCTTACTTTTACGTGATTTAATAATTGTTAAATTAATAGCCGACATAATAAAATACAAAAATAATCAAACTTTCCTAAGCATAATCTATATTTGTACATCAATAATTACATACTTTATCAGGTCAGAGAAGAAAAAGGAGGTGGTGGATAAGAGACCGGCTTTAAAGACGACCCGGCTTTTGGTTTTGGATGGAGGAGGTAGACTCTTCCCCAGACACGGCTGATTCCATTAATTATGTTACGCGCTGTTGCTGCCTCCTGGATGTTCTCTTTTTAGGAGGCATTCCGTGTCTCAATCTGAGTTCGTTCCTACCTCCCACTGCTTCGTAGCGGATCGTTCTAGTTCGTACTTACCCGTACTACACCGTAGCGGATCCGAAGTTAGATCGTACTGATTCGCGTAGCATCGTACTTAATCGTACTAGATCGTTGCGGATTCGTAGTTTGATCGTACCGATTTGTGGCGCTCCGTACTAAATCGCGTCGATCAGTAGCAGTCCGTACCTTTCCTTGTTCGTTTTTCAACATTTTGATGGCAGACTCGTCGAAGTCCGTAGTCACTTCGTTGTGCTCCGTACTGAAATTCGTAGCGGCCTACGAATTTTGACAATTTGGTAGTCATTCATAGCCGATTGAATCGTAGCTAATTCGTAGCTCTGATTCGTGATAGTGTGACCGAGGCATAAGGCTAATGGCGAGAGAAGACCATGCAACGCAGATAAGAAACGTAAGAGAAAACGACCGCACAATTTTGCGCCGTGGTGTCAACATGATCCAGATTAAGTTTAAACCTATTTATTTTAGTTCGACCGATTTGATAGACTTATTCTTATTCAGACACACTCGGAACTGTTTCCTTGTTAGTACCAGGCGCATTAAGGGAAGACAAAGTGAGCGCTTTCATATGGCGTACTATTTGGGTCGAAAGTCAATGTAGCCTTCTTGGTAAACATCAATTTGTACTTCGAAGTACATAAATTGTACTTCGAAGTACAAATATGAAATACACTTCGAAGTATATATTTGTACCCCGAAGTACAATTTGTACTTCGACGTACATGTTTGTACTTCGACGTACAAATTTTCTGAACAGGCAATCATAACACTCGTCTTTTGAGCCGCTTTTCCTTCAGATTTATTCATAATAAATGTTTAAAATCTCTTTTTTAATTGAGGACAAAATGAATAAAACTATCGAAGTTGAAAATAAAAGAAGAAATATCACTGTTTAATGTTTTATCATTGCGATTAAATTCATGACAATAAAGCATCTTAGAAAAATACAGATTGACTTGTTTTGTGCTGTTGTTGGCAAATGATTACGCCTCGTCAATAAATAAACAGTGATGTTAGGTAAAATTATTATCAGAATTCTCAGCTGGCGACAGTTATAATTATTAATAACATGTACTAGAGGTCAACAATAGATTAGTTAATAATTAGTCGTTATTTAGGATTTCAGAACGCTTAGACATCGTTACTTTTTATATATTAATGCAATTTTACATGCGGATCAAAGCAACAGATGTAAGGCGTCTTCTGATTGGCTAACACTCAAGGGTCGGTAAAAACTGTATCTCGAAGTACAATTTTGTACGTCGAAGTACAAATAAAATGTACTTCGACCTACATATAGTACGTCGAAGTACATGTCTCATTTAGCCCTGTAGGTCTTGTTGACTTTTGACAAAAGTGGTACGCCATACTCTCAAATTTGGACACAAACTCGTGTCGTTCGTGTCGGTAAGCGGAAACCGTATTAATTACGGCACCGCGATCTGTATGTATATACCGGAGCGAGAAATATATTAATTTTTGAACTCGAGTTAACTCAACAATATTTCAAAATGTGATGAATAGTTATAAGGGTGAGTGAATTTCTAAGAAGTGCGTATCGTGCAAACATTCCAACAACTTCTCTTTGTTAAATGAATAGTTAAACTTATGATTGGTTCATGATATAGGTTAACCCGCATGGTAATGCGTCGCGTTCGCGTTAATTTGGATTTATGTATCAAATTTATATTTGTAAATTATCTTTACAACAGTGATGTGCCTCACTATTAGATACTTTCGCCGAAATTGTTTAACTCTCAAACGCGGTAAAAATACTGTTTAAAGAGCGGAGTTGCGTACATGCTGACTTTTCTTGTCTTGTTGTTTTTATCTCAAAGCTTAAGTGGCAGTCTAATATTTATTGGTATAATACATACTATTGCTTGGTATACATAAACAATAACTGCGACACTTTAACAAATGTATGTGTCACCAAAATGCTTTTAATTCATAAATGTCTTAGTGTTATACTCAACTATTTAAATGTACTTATGTATAAAAACATAAACATTTCCGAAAATGTCGCAAACTTACGCATATTTGTGTCGCGTTTATAAACGAATGCATTTTAGTAAAATTTACAAAACAGAAATTTCTTTTGATGAAAATTTATAACAATCACAATTATTTGCCAGATTATAAAATCACCGATTTGGATGTCGTAAGAGACCCTACACAAGTTGGCATATGAATTTGTGAAACCATCCACAAATGTTGTCGTACAGTTTATAGCCGCTCACTTGGTTTATCGTTACGCAGTGCTGAGAGTAACCTTCCGGTTGCCCCGGTGCCCATCCGTTAGACATATCAACCGGTTGTCCGCTTGCCCAGATGAAGTGACGAAGTAGAGGTTGCAGCATTCCGTGGGTCCCATTCCAGTTAATTGCACCATCCTCTTGCGCACCAATCCAGAACATTGCGCCATCTAAAAAATACATACTCACATTATTGTACATGTGATTCTCAATAAGTCGAAAAATTATATCTGTACCCTAACGATCGAAATGATATTGAAGATATTCGTCTAACGTTCAAAATAGTGTGATAAATGGCATTTTATCTCAAAAAAACGTAATTCATACGCCTCTCCCAACATGCAGACTCGAGCATCTTACAAAAGATATTACGCTGTTTTTTAACATCAACAACATCAACACAGCGCCATTACTTAAGTAATATTTTACCATCAAAGGTACTAAACAGAAATACAGTGTAAAATTTATCATCTAGTCCCATGCTTGTAAGCTCGATTTGTAGCAAGTGGAGTTTCAGCGGCGAATCTAAAACCACTAGATCCCCACCTTCATGACGACATTGTCCTCTTGCAATATCCCACCTTTTCGAATCGCTGTGAACCTTTACGCAAAGTATGGTGCTGCCTTGATTGTCGTTTAGTTGAATGTAACCCTTTGAGACATCACATGTTTGGATAAAGGTGTGCAGTGTGGTGGGGGCTGTAATACAGATGATGATTGATACAATGCTTTGGGGTCTATACTGATGTTATATAAACTCATTTCGCCAGCGTCTTTGTCGGTTGATTGGATTGCTTTTTATATTAAACTAACTATAAATATTTCTCATAAAAAGACACCGTGATACTGTTTGCAAACAATTAGTCTGTTAATTAATTTATCTTGATTTAGACCCATAGTTTGGATGTGATAAATTGCGTAAATGGCGAACGCAAGATCACATACATTCGATGAAATCATACTTAATGATTTATTGCTTGTTTTTTGTAAATGTGTTTAATTATCCCCATTTTCGTTTTCGGCATAATTAAGACTAAACAAAATGATTTATTTTTGTTTATTTTCTTATGTGTTTAATTTCCCCAATTTTCGTTTTCAGCATAGTTAAGACTAAACAATTTAAGCACTGGTCATGACTCAAACGCAGTTGCCTACTCAAAACTTCAAAAGAACAATGCATTTACAAACGCAAATGTTGCAAGTAGGGGAACCAGTCTCTTATAGACTGAAGATAAAGAAAAACATGGATTTTCCATATAATTTTAGATGACAAATGTATTAAACAATTAATGCATAATACTTCCGATAATTAATGTTACCATATTGTAATAGTACTTCGATCCATACACTGCTGATATTCATCCGGTTATATTCGGATATATTCGGATATATATTCACACGTTTTTGCATCGACATTCATTAAAGCCAAACGTACTTAAGGTGGCAGTGATTGTAGTGGAAGGAATGGTGCTTGTCGAGGATGGTAGATTACAGAAGTGTGTTGTGCAACAATCAATAGTCGTGTCGTGCTCATGAACAAGTTGCTCTAAAGCAGGCACACGTGCTCTCCGTCCCACGATAAGCGCTTGACCGTTACACACCTATTAGGTTAAAAAACAACGGGGCAAAGACAAAGTCGCGAGCATGTATCTCCGTCTCTAACAGTCTATTACACACATGTTAATTTTCAAATGCAAAAGAACGACATACAAGTAAAAACTGAATATAAACGTAAGGATAACTGCCCCCTTTGATATCAACTGTAGCATAATAATAAATATACGATAAATATACGATTTAAAATAGATAAATTTCAATGCCAATATTTATGTTTATAGAAAACGATTTATGAAACAAAATACGTAAAACGTATTTATACCTGCGGGGATGCACAGCCCATTGTGTAATCAGTTGACAAGCTTGTTGATCTCTTCTCATACAGACATATCTAAAATATACTAATACTACAGTACGATTGTAACTTTGATCATTATCTTTATTATTTTTATAAATATATTTTCGTTATTATGAAGACGGTTGTTATGTTGGTGATGATGATGCTTATGGTGATGATGATGATTCTGCTGCTGCGTTTGCTTCTGCTGCTGCTGCTTCTGCTGATGATAATAGTGATCATCATCATCACTTATCATCATCATGATCATCATGATAATCATCATCATCATGCTCATCATCATCCTTATCATCATGATGGTGCCTCTTCTTGCACTGACATTTTTTAATCGCAATGTTCAATTGTGAACAAGCGTCATTATATACATGTATGTAATTGTTTTACTCTTGTATTCGTTGCATTATTACGATGTCATTTTTTTAATCGTTGTGACATTGCTTTTTATTTTAGTGCATAATTATATTATTCTGCGCCTTTTTTTCAAAGCGCTTACCTCTCCATTTTGGCAAATCTTTAAACTTGTGCAGTCCTGAAAAGTGGGGTTCGTTGTTTGGCACTCGTAGCATATTAAACCTTCAAAAGAAATCAGAAATATGTTTTACTTCGCTGCTTACAATTGTTAGTTCATATAAGTATTACAAACTAAGAAAAAATGAACGCATGTTTTAAGTAAATAGACAAATAAGAGATGCCGTCTTTTCTTAATATTTTAATTCAGTCTTTATTTTAAGAAACAAAGGCAGAATCTCCTTTCCAATAACATTTTATTAGTACCAATACAAAATATAGAAAACAGGAAAATAAGAATGGCAGTTATTTGACCAAAGTGCTTCAACTATACTCCTATGAATATCAAGGTCAGACCTTGTCATTAGGAGTAAGAAATTGTTTGGAAAATCCCAAAGCCCCGGGAACCAGATGATGTCACGTTTAGCTCAACCATTTCAAGGTAAAATAACTTATGCTGATTTTTTCTCCATCATATCCAATATCCTCAATTTGTCTCCTCCATATCCAATATCCTCAATTTATCATACTCCATATAAAGTCTCCAAATTAAATAAGTCTCCAAAATGAGTTTCCAAAATAAGTCTCCAAAGTGAATCTCCAAAATAAGTCTCCAAAATAAGTTAAAGTTCCCAAAATAAGTCTCCAAAGTGAATCTCCAAAATAAGTCTCCAAAATAAGTTAAAGTTCCCAAAATAAGTCTCCAAAGTGAATCTCCAAAATAAGTCTCCAAAGTGAATCTCCAAAATAAGTCTCCAAAATAAGTAAAGTCTCCTTTATCTATTAATAGTAAAAGTCTCCGCTGTCAGGCCGCCTGTTCCGAGCGACACTGAAGCAATTTGGTGTTAAATCAGGAGAGGCTGCCATCCATACAGAGTTGTATTTCTACAACTTATGCATTGTATAAATTGAGACAACTTCTGAAAGGAAAGGCAGCACACTCACGTTTAATGATTACCAAAGTTATAAAAATGCATTTGCATTTGAATAATTGTATATGTGACACCATCTGATTCCCAGCAGCCTCGAATTTTCTGCTGAAAACCCACTGTGGCACCTAACAAAGACATGAAACGACTCCTGAATATTTTCAGATGTATAGCAAGACATTAGATACAAAAAACACATTTAATTTTGTTTCACAGTGTCGTCCACCAAGCACAGCTGGGTATCTGGGCTCCCCGAGTCCACATTGTTCATTGTCACAGGGCACTAAGGGGTGCATCCCTTGTCACAATCATTAAATGTCATATTTAAGGCGGTGTCGTCCAAATCGAATATACATCTGCAGGATACCGCGTGTGTGAGCACCACATTGCCAGCTTCTGTAACAAGAAAAACTCAGCGGCAGGATTTTATTCTCCATAAAGCTTTACTTGTATATATATGTACTCAAGCACTTTCCTTTCGCTGTTTAATTTTTTTTTAGTTAACAAGCTGGCTTTAGCTTCCTACTTAGGATATCAGGATTATTGGGGTGTGGCGGGCGGGTAAATTTTGTGAAAGAATAATCTGTTCTCAGAATTGTCTTGGAAATACAAAAGGGGACACATCTTGCTACTTCCTGTTCCTGTTCAAACATGTGCTTTTGCTAGGGGAGGCTACTGCTATAAACAATGGATAAACCAAAGAACTAGGATGCTTCCCTTAGACAATGTAACTTTGCTCTAAAATAATTTAAGCTTATTGTGTAAATTCAATAAGCTGTATTATTTTAAGAAACAAAGGCAGAATCTCTTTTCCAATAACATTTTATTAGTACCAATATAAAATATAAAAAACAGAAAAATAAGAATGGCAGCTATTTGACCACAGTGCTTCAACTATACTCCTATGAATATCAAGGTCAGACCTTGTCATTAGGAGTAAGAAATTGTTTGGAAAATCCCAAAGCCCCGGGAACCAGATGATGTCACGTTTAGTTCAACCATTTCAAGGTAAAATAACTTTTGCTGATTTTTTCTCCATCATATCCAATATCCTCAATTTGTCTCCTCCATATCCAATATCCTCAATCTATCATACTCCATATAAAGTCTCCAAACTAAATAAGTCTCCAAAATGAGTTTCCAAAATAAGTCTCCAAAGTGAATCTCCAAAATAAGTCTCCAAAATAAGTTAAGGTTTCCAAAATAAGTCTCCAAAGTGAATCTCCAAAATAAGTCTCCAAAATAAGTTAAAGTTCCCAAAATAAGTCTCCAAAGTGAATCTCCAAAATAAGTCTCCAAAATAAGTTAAGGTTTCCAAAATAAGTCTCCAAAGTGAATCTCCAAAATAAGTCTCCAAAATAAGTTAAGTCTCCTTTATCTATTAATAGTAAAAGTCTCCGCTGTCAGGCCGCCTTTTCCGATCGACACTGAAGCAATTTGGTGTTAAATCAGGAGAGGCTGCCATCCATACAGAATTGTATTTCTACAACTTATGCATTGTATAAATTGAGACAACTTCTGAAAGGAAAGGCAGCAAACTCCAGTTTAATGATTACCAAAGTTATCAAAATGCATTTGCATTTGAATAATTATATATGTGACACCATCTGATTCCCAGCAGCCTCGAATTTTCCGCCACAACAAATGGGGATATTTATATAATCATTTGTCTCCCAAAATTAGGCTGCAACATTTAAAGTGTCTTACATTTCAAAATATTTTTGTGATGATTTGAAAAGCTGTTCTGTTGTGTCTGAAATGGCAAAAATGTATATTTCTTTTCCAACTTGAGAGAGATGTATGCCATCTTTGTAAAAGAAACCATGAGTTCTGTTAATTGTCATTCTTTTGTCATTCATTTTCTTATTGTATTGGGGATCCGATTTTTCACCCCAAGTTAATCTTGGCAAGATAAAAGTCCAAACAACCAATGCATGTTCGAAATTGTCAATCAAGTACTGTATCTCCCTCTTGAGTAATCGGATTATTTTACATGTATGTGTGTTTGTAACATTATTTCCTCCAATATGCACACAAATTGATTTGGGTGTCTTGCCTGACAAGAGTCCATGTTGAATTTTTGAGTGGAGGTCTTCGGCTTTAAGGCCACTATACCCCTCCCATTCTATGTCTGACGGCCGAACCCTCTCGTGGTACTGTACCCCAGGTCATCTGACAAGAGAGTCACCTAGGACCCATGTGTCTGCAATATTTGAAAAATAGTAATAATCAGTTCATTGGGCATTATATTCTTATATAGCGAGAAAAAGAATTGGATGCCCATCTTCCCATCTGCTTTATGACATCGTCTGGAACATTTTGGATGGCCAGATCAGTAGCTCCAACAATGCGAAAGCTGTGAGATTTTATTGTTTTTGAAGTAAGGCAAATGAGTTTGCATGCCTTAGAGAGTACTGAACAAAATTGATACCTTGTCAAAGTTTTAGATCTGCATGGAAAAAGAAATAATGAGCCTTTGGTGAAATAAATGACATGTAGTCTGTTAGAAATTAAACATGTCCTTGTTTTCATTGTTAAGTGATATTCTGATTGAAGTAGGGTGACCTAATTGCTTTGTTTTTGTGACCTTCAGATAAATTTGAACGGCCTGCCCCCCATGTTCTAAAATTACATCCCTTTTTGTCAAGGCTCTATCGTCCAGATTAGTATGAACAAGTTCGCTTACTCTGAAAAGGCCATACTAAGCAAATGAGAATACTGTCCCAAAGAGAACTGTTTCGTATTTAGTGTAACAGATGTGTTTTAATGCTCCAATTATTTTATTACGTGTTTGTAGTGAAATGGGAGATCTCAAGTCCTTCACTTTTCTGCTACGTCTTCAACCTTCTAGCATCTTTTGTATCGCCAAATTGGCAGATGGGTCAGGGTATCTATTTATTTTGTGTAAGAAACTGAGACCAGAAATGTATTTCATGATAATGGACGGGGAATAGTTTTTCTCAAAGCAAAGGCGATGTAAAGTATGATATTTTTTATTGGCACTGGCCAATTTGAGGGTATGGAATAATCTTGCATGAACTTGTTAAAGCTGCGCAACGCTGTTTGATATGCGCCTTTTGTGTTGACTGAAAGGCTAGCTTGTATTAAGTTAATAGCTCTGTCTCGAATATTTTGCAAAGCTGGGTTGGCATTTTGTATGGTTCGTGATCTGCTGTGGGAGCTAGCTCCCGAAAGCGATGTATCTGAAATCGAGACAAACAACTACAATTGGAAAAAGTTCAAGTACTGGTATATCCTTTGTGTACCCTTTTGTGTGTCATGTCTGTGGCCGCCTTTCTGCAACCCATTTGCCTGCAAAGTATATTCCAAAACCCAGCCCTTCTCCAGAGGCACTATCAGTAAACAGCTGTTCATCCTCATTCGTGCTCCAAAACCTGTCACGAAAAACAGGTATACCGTTAAAGTGCTGAAAGACCATTTTCCACATCTGCAAATCATTTTTTATTCCTTTCGTGATTCTGAGATGATGATGTGCCTTTGTTTACCCACATGTTGAATTTATTAGTCTTCTGCAAAATGGCCTTCCGGGCAAAATTGCTCTGTATGCAAAGTTTAGCATGCCAATTAAACTTTGCATTTCCTTAAGCGTGCAGCGACCCTTTTGCAATAGGAGATTGAGTTTTAAAATAATCTCTTTGATTTTAGACATTGGGATGCTCACCATCATGTTCTCTGAGTCTAGCAACAACCCTAAAAAAAGCTTTGTTGTTGGCCCTTCTGTTTTTTCGTCTGCTTATGGTACACCTAACTGTGACAAACAAGATACAAATACTGACATAAGTTCCCTGCAATGCCCTGAATCTTACTTGCCTCCTCCTAAAAAATCATCTAAATAGTGCATAAGGTTGTTTGAACTGGACTTTTGTTTGAATGCAAATTCCAAAAAATCTGCAAATCTATTAAACAAATTGCAGCTGATTGAGCAACCAAATGGAAGGCATTTGTCAAAGTAATACATATTATCGAACATGAACCCACGCTGATCAAAATCATGTGGAGAAACTGGCAGTTAGCGAAATGCATTTTTGATATCCATTTTAAACAGTTCACAGTTTTTCCTAATGACTGAATGATTTCAACGGCCTGATCAAAACTGCTATATTGTACTGAGCAAACTGCGGGATCTATAAAGTCATTAAGGGACTCGCCAGCTGGGTAAGAGAGATGATGGATAAGCCGAAACTCAACACTAGATTTCTTCGGAACAAGTCCAATTGGTGAAATTCTTAGAGTTGAGATTGGACGGTATTGAAATGGCCCCTCTACCCTTTTTGAATTCACTCCCTTCTCAATTTTTTCTCTTACTATGTCAGGATGTAATTTAGCAGATTTTAAATTGTTTGATTCTGTTGCTTTTCTTGGGCCTTTGTATTGTAATAAAAATCCTGTTTTAAAACCATTTAAAAGAAAAACGGCCTCTGATTTATCCTAAAGTTGCAAATCTTTCTCTAATTGTCTGATATTAATAGGGGAAGGGGCTAAAGGAAACTTTGTCTCTTAAGAATGAATTAATGGTTGTTTTTTATGATTGAAATTCTGCTGACTATCAATAACAGACTCAGAACAGTTTCCCCGGGCTGCTCCTCTTTGCCAACTTTTGTATGGGGGTCGAAAAGTGGGCTGAAAAGTAGAAGTACTTTATCCAGCATTGTTTGAAAACAACATAATCGTTTAAATAAAGATTGACTTAGAAAAGCTGTATATGAGAGTTATTGAACAATTCAGAAGCATTTGATCCCGAAAGACGTTTACTACAATACATAGATGACCTGAAAATCGTATTTGAAAATTCTTCCACCAAATCACGTCATCAGTACTACATTTCGCATAAATACGAATGCAGCGTTGTGACATCGAGAGGCTAATCAAGGAGTCACACTTTCTAGTGATCAACATGTATTAAATGACACATCAGAAGATGCTTCCGATGTCATAAAAAGGCTCAAACAGCTCATGAGGGAAGAGAAAATGCATCACTTATACATGGAATAAAGCAAATATAATCGATGGAGGTCATTTATTTTCGAGGGCTTGTTTACGTTTTGCGATCCGCAGAAAAATATGCTTAACATTATTATTTAAAATACCGAAAAGCGTTTCCATTTAAGCTATCTTTTGTCATTATATCGTTACATAAAAGTACTCGCACACATTTAAAGGAAACTTTTCTCGTTTTTATAAATTGAAAAAAATGGGTCAGATTTGCAACTTTTCAATCAAGTAATTTATTTTGCAAGGAAACAGAAATACAGAATATTTACCATGATCTTAAATATGCATTTAATGCATCTTTTAGCGATTTAAAAACCGGAAATAATAAAGCGTTACAAACGCGAACGATTGTTTAATTTGGAAAGTTATGCTGTCATCATTATTGTGTGACTTAATGGTGATTGCTTATATCAAGTATAAAATACATATGGTAATAGGACAGCACGGATGGCCGAGCGGTTTCTGCGATAGTCTTTTAATCCAATAGGCAGTGGTTCGAGCCCAGGTGTGGATAACTTTATGTCTTAAATTTTATATTTGCTTTATACTGAAAGTCTTAGGTGTATATTAACATTTATCAATTTTAAGCATTTAATAATACACTTCAAACATGCCAAAATCTGTGAAAATGCCCCTTTAAACATACATAGATACTTTGTATGCACATCTGAACAATCCCCGTCTTAAATGTATCACTTGTTAAGAGAAGTAGTAATTTTTATTACGTGATTGCTCGTTGTTTACAATCATAATATTGATTTTAAATAACAACGTTTTGCGATATGTCACCTTGGTGCGTTGCAATCATAATTATTATTCATGGACAAGACAAAAACCGTTCAAATTACATGATAATCTTCATTATATATGTGCATTGTAACTTTAGTGTACAAAACAAAACAAAAAACAGCATGTGCTTCTAGATTGGATAATTTTGAACGAAGTTTATATTTTGTAATTTTGTAATTTACTCAAAGTTAAAATTTAGAGACGAAATACAATTTGACTGTTTGTATTATTTAGAAAGTAAAATCTCAATTTAAAATGAGAAATTACTCATAAAAAAGGGAATTCTCTATAGACAGCCTAACACACAAGCAATGTTTTTGTAGTGATACCATAGCCATTCTTAATTGGTATGTGTCATTAAATTAACTTTTATTCAGATATAGAGTTCACAAAACAGGAACGAGTACAATTTGGATCAAAGTCATTATCTGGTTGGTACCAGCTTTCAGATGATTATTGGAATGTCAAAGGACACTATTTAGAATGCGTCTTTATTGAATCAAGTAGCCTATGCAGATTATCGGTCTTGCATATATATCTAAGAAACAAAAATTAATGATTTATTATTATATCTTAGTTAATAAGTACCGATGACTGCGCCCAGTTTATTCTGGTTTCACCTGTAAAGATTGAAGCTTCCTGTTCTTGAAATGAAAAGATTCATGAAAGACAAGTCAATTTGATAGAATTGACGACTTTAAATATAGGTCAATTTCTTGGACATGAAAACTTAGTTAAGACAATGTGAAACGAACAAGAACACCCTTGCTACATTTTAATGTTGGAGAAATAAGTGAGAGTTTTCGTACAATAAACGGATCAAGAAAAGCTTCACAAAAACAAGAACAATTTATTTATTATCGGTTTGCGAATTGTAAAGGAATTTTGACACAATGTAATCCATAATCAAAGCACATAAATGCGGGAAATATATGTAAATTAATTAATACATATAAAAGGATTTCAACAAAATTGAGACGACCTAATATAAAACATTAAAATACTCGAATGTTTAGAGATGATTTCCTCCACGAATCTTAACTTAATGTGTGTGTATTTAGATTTGTATGTATTACTGTCTAGATTCGTGATAACAGTATAATTGACTTACGGAATATACAATCAGCAAATATATATTATTGAGCAAAATAAAAGATAGATAAAAATTAACGTGGTATAGAAGACATTTTGTTTCTTTCATGAACTATAGCCTATGCAGTAATTCGATTGAAAAATCAAAGTTCTATTTTAAAAAGAAAAACAAATTAAGATAAATTTTCTTTAGAACTCATACACGTCTGTAATGAAGACGATAAATGGTCGAAACACATTTTTTTTTCTAATAATTATATTTACAAAAGTAACGTTTGGTTATATTGATAACATGTCGACCACATGCCAAGTCAATTGTGACTCATTTATGTTTTGACCTCGGCGTTTATCTCGAGACAATTAAGTTTGAAACAATGCATCTACCAAAAAGTTGATTTATTTCCAATTGGCTTATTAAGTGGTGAACGTACAGTTTGCATAAACATACTCTGATAATGAACATGTAAACAGACTGTTGAATAAGGAACACGTGCCTTGCACGCATCTACTTGACAGAAATAGTTCATATTTGTGGAAATGTATTTTATATCGTCTTATTTTTCGCATGCTGTATAATACTCAAAGTTGGCTTTTACCGATAAATTAGAACTTGGAAATGAACTTGCACGTAGTTTTTGCGCTGGTCACGTCAGTTTTGTAAAGTGACTAGTTTTGGCCACGTATTGTTCGTTGTTGCAGCAAGAAAAAAATCTGCACAAGCTGCTTACTTCCAATATTTGAGTGTTTCCTTTTTATTGTGACAATATAAGATGAAATGTTAAAAAATGACACGAAATAGTATAATCATATAAATCAAGAATATAGTCGAGTAAAGACGGAATCAGTTTAGCTTCTGAGCATTTTTTTTAAATCGTGTATGGTTGAGAAACAAAGTATGTATATAACCAACTACATTAAAGTGATTTGTGTGCACCAACATGCCATTTTTATTTTGGGGGTTATGCGTTTAAATAATGTCAGTAAAATCACATCATTTGTTTAAGTCAATTACTTTACGATGAATAACCGTAATGCTGCATTTTTGTACATGTTTTCTTCATAACGATTTATAAATGGGTAATTTAGTAAATTATTGTTTTAAGATAGTAACAATAATATTTTAATGGGCTCGACTAAATTGATGCAGTATATGTGCTTTTCGGGTACGATGAGATTATGAAAAGGGTGTTAATAATGCCTACATTAATTTGAATTTTGTGGTTAATCTTAGTTTTGCCAAGAAATGTATAATCCTATACTGAAACGCTTTTCGACTAGGTTTAATAATGGAACCACATTGCAAAGAGTACATGTTTATATATATTTTTTATTTTTTTAAATATATATATATACTCTTTGATATGTGTTTTCATTATTATATATTTCTTGGCTATACATGAATCTACGATGATAAAAATAATATTGAATTCGATGGCATAGACAGGGTTTTGATGCATCAATACAATTTAATTCACTGATTAGTATTGACCGATTGCGGTTATATATGTTCGTTTTGTTTCAAAAATTCCTCCAGGAACATATTAACCGGTTAAATTACATAAATTCATCAAATCTAATAAAGAATTAAATTGATTATGTCTCATTCTACGTTTGATATACCCTTGACAACGATTTGAATCAGAACGAAAAACCTCACATGTGTGTTATTATTTTTAAAATCACCGTTTGTCTGTCAACGAATCACCTTCATTTCAAATAGCAAATGTATCCCATTACTCAAGCTGTGTTACGGATTAGAAAAAATGCAGCACACGACCAACTAAAAAATGCCTTCAAAAAGTCGAAAGCAACCAACAAATTGTGCAGACGATGGCTCGAGGCAGATTGTTCAAAGAATTAGTGAGAACCACAAAATAACATATTGTTTGAATGAAAAAGATAACTTTATATGTATTTCTAAATTGATTTTCATTGTATACAGTTTTTATTAAGTTTATTCGAATTGAAATGAATTGTTTAAACGGTGAATTGTTAATTACATTGTTTATATATTGTTTTCGCAAACGCGTCTACAAGATATAATTATTAAAATTAAAAAGAAGAAGTAGCATCATAAAATAAAACAATTTAAAATTAAGCATTCTAATCGCATATAATTTACGAAACAATATACCTTTGCTAACACAGGTATGTAATAAAGTAAGGCATTGTTTTACTTATTTTGTTATGTTTGTTTTACAATTCATATGAGACAAACGTTTAGTATTTTGTTGACGAAAAAACATGAATATTCTAGCGAAAGAAATTTGATTTGCTTAATCTTCGTATTGAATAAATAAGTGTATATGTTCTTAGTTATCGTCTACACTCAGCGACATTGTATTATTTATTGCTATTTAGTTTTGTTGTAGGCGCTTAGTACGTTTAACCATCTCACAGTGTAGATTGAGATTCAGTCAAAATATATTATCCATGAGTCATGTATGCTCGCCCTGACCCAGTACCAAAACGCAGTCAGCTCATTTATGAACAAAACTGTTTTATTGACAGAATATTAAACGCTACTCATATGAGTTTTCTATAACATGATAAGCGATTTCAACAAACAACTCGGTGTCACGATGAATTCCTTCTTCTTTCTTTAAGAATGTCGAATTATCAATTTATTAATATTTTTCGCGTGTATGAAGTCAATTATGAAGCTCATTTATTACTTAACATGTTGTACGTTACGTTCGTATTACGTGTCACACACCAAGTATATCGTGTCAGTAAAAAGGGTACCAACATGCTCATTTTGACTATGCGATGCGCCCCTTAGTGTTTAAGAAAAAACAACAACAACAAAATAATGACATTCCCATCAAAAATGCATATGCTTAAAGTTTCCGCTTGTATTGTATTTTTTTGTTTTACGGAAGACCCTTCATGGCGAAAATCCTCCTGTGCAGTCTTCGTACATGCATTAAACCCCCCTTTCACCTAGTGAGGCTCATATATAGCTTTATCCCATCTTCATCGCGACATTGGCGGTAAAACACCCCATGGAATAGACTAGTCTCTGTCCCACCTTGTTGAAAAAACTTGTTAGATAAGTATTTGAATAGTTGAGCCTCCCTATAGGAAAATTGGGCTAAATGCATGTGCATACAGTTTTTTATTGTTTATAAACTGCGATGGGATAAATATAATACTAGGATAAGCGTTGAATAGTATGGAAGGGAAAGACCGCCAATATTATTTATCACCAGAAATGTTGCACGTGTTGAGTATTCAGCTAATATGTTCCATGTGGCAATTGCAGATTATATATATATGTCAAATAATATCCGTTGAAATAAACAATATTTGATATTTAATGTTCCAATTTTCAACAATGTTAATTTTTAAGGTGGAGACGTCTGAAATGTTTATCTTTTGCATTGTCTAATTAAAACTGTTCAATGAATACAAAATTAAATGTATAAACTGTAAAATATACATTTACTTTTATTTTTAAATCACATACACAACGCACAAAAGTTTGTCACAACTCTAACGCTTCTTTGAAAAGGAGATTGCTAAAGTATACTCATTTGCAAAAGTAACTAAAACGAACTGCCGATTTCCACTGTAAGCATGTAAACACGTCTAGATTAGTCATCGCGTATCTTTACATCTTGCAATGTTACACATTGACATTTGCACAGTTGTTAAGTTTGTTATCTGAACGCTATTTAGGCGACACAATAATGTTTCGTCTTAACCTGGAACCGATGCCTCGCTTACGGGCCGGTAACAATTGTAAATGTAAACAATGATTCTTCTGGTTCAATGCACTTGTATTGGGCGCGTGGCCAAGTCACTTTAACACTATCAATATGTCATAAAAAATGTCGTATATGTTTGTTGTACTAATGTGGATTATGTTCGGAAGCTGTGATATATAGATAGTTTTACTCTTGTAAAATCGGCACTGAACGCTCGGTCAGACGAGACCTGACCTAGCATTTCTACGAGTTCGAGAAGTGTTTTCTTGTAGTTTATGTTGGCAAGTAGCCGTTCGTGATCATTTTTTGTCACGAGGCAACCTTTCCCAACAAAATGGTACATACTTTCCGAAAATGTTTTTTTATTTGTGTCAAAATGATAAAAAAATGTTGTTTTATGACATATTGATAGTATTTAAGTGACTTGGCCACGCGCCCAACACCTGTGCCTACTACTAATGACAATTTGTACCCTAACACCGGTTGATTTGAAAATGTGTTGTAAAATGTTGAATTGTGATTCGTTACCTTGTATTCTGTACAACTGTATTGCGTACACTTGTTAGATGCTGACTTGTATCAGATAACTAAAACCGATCGAACAACTTAGAAAATATTCAATATAATAATGTAGTTTGTCATCAACTTACTTTCAGATGGATCTATCATTTTTTCAGATGGATCCATCATCTTTTATTTATTATTATGACTAAAATATAAGGTATATGAAGATGTCGATTTTATATATGCATTATCTTCATTTTAAGATCTGTAGTTTAAGAAGTACATGTTTGTTTTTAAACATTTAAACATTTTGTTGAATCGGAACATACAACATTGTACACTTTACAATTGTACAAAACAGATATTTAAATGTTGCATTTTAAAAATTCTCTGTTAAACAAATGAGCTGATAATTCAACACGTACCACATTTCTGGTGATGAAGAATATTGGCGGTCTTTCCCTTCGTTAGAATAGAGAGAAGTTTATGTCGCTCGGCTCGAACACCGAAAGCGGTCGCCTAGGCTCGCGCTTCCGGCGTTCTAAGCCTCGCAAATAAACTTCTCTCTATTCAACGCCAACTAGTATTCTCTATATGCTTTATGCAAATGAAACGACATATTAAATGTCCATCTGTATTAATACCAGATGTACACGAATATGCTTCAAAGATTGCGAGCTTAAAATATACATAAATGTATTTTGTATTGAATAGACCATAATAAACTTTACAAGAAGAAGAATTTGTTTGAGAACTGTAAACTATATTTAATAAAATAATCTATTGATCAGCACTGTTTTTCTAATAAAGGCAATATAACATTAAGTCATTAATAATTAAACGTTGTATTTTTATTTTTAGCAAAAGTGACCTCTGCCTTTACACAAATAGCCCTAAATGCAGGTTAAATCAAATGTTCGTGTACGTTCCCTACACTTGATTGGAATAACATCATCCAAACTCTGGTTATTGAGCGGATACCATTTTGTCTAGTTTTAGCAATTGATTGTTTAGTACAATTGATTGTATAGTACAATATACAGTTATATCTTCGTAAGCGATTATTGTATCAAACGTTGTAAGATTAGATTAGATTATAATAATTAAGCTTATGTAGCCAATCAATTTGAACCAGAATGTAAGCGAATCCGACTTTTTACTAGTATTGAATTATAAATTTTTCCATAATACAATTCTCGGGAAAAGAACTTTATTACTGTTGTAACCCTACCACGGCGTATGAGAATTTAAATTTTTACCAAGTTATTGATGATTAATTAAAATTTATTTTTACAGGCTTTCCCGAACAATAGACGTGTCTTATATTCTTGGGGCATTGTCCGATCCGCAAGAGGCCTATATTATAATAAAACATTCAATGATAAGAAAAAGTGTGCGATGTTTGTTATATTATGTGTTTCTGTTTCAATCTTAGGTGTCTAATTGGACAAAATAAGTCGACACATACACTGAATTAAATGAAATAAATGTATTCAAATTAAGTCCTCTAATGTCAAAGAACGCTTTTATTGTTATGATTCTTCATTCTAAATTAAAAGTTATTTTGTCTGCAATAAGATCCGTTTACAAGGAAACTGTCTTGAATAAAAACATTCAACTAAGTCAAGTCTGTCTAGAATGGATAATATTCAAAGAATTTAAATATTGCCTAGACAAACTAATGATGATGTATCAATTTACGTGTCCGCGTCGCTTACACAGCGACATGTATTAGTTGTGGCGAATATGTTAAAGTGATCTTATGCGCTTTTTTCACTGTTGAATTGAGCTGAAAAGAATTAACAGGTAAAAATATTTAGTTAAAATGTGGTTACTGACCGATTGTCTGGAGCTCGTCTTACTTCTAGCTATTTATAAAAATATTTTTTTTATATTCGATATTTTACATGACTGGTGAGTCCTGTAAACCGAAATGATCCGTAAAGCAGAATTGTGTCTTTGTGTCGTACGAACGAATCTGCACTAAAACTAAATTTGGTGTCGCATCGTGCATGAATGGTCGGTTGTCAAACCCGAGTGCGGTTGGTATTCGGATGCGTTGTTTTTTTTTCTTTCTGGTATATTGTTTTAGTATGTTGATGCTGCATCGGTGGACGTGGGTGTGTATGAAGTGAAAAAAATAATATTAATCAACGGTTGCGATAAACGCCTATAGATTGTAAGATGCCCATAATATCGCTTTAATCTTGCATTATTGTTTAAAACGGCCCGAGATGATATTTCTCACAACAAAATAGTTATCTCAACTAACAAGAATCGATCAGTATTCGTCAGTCACATTCCAAAGCTAAACTCTTCCCTACTGATTTTCCAAAAAATGTGCCCAAAAATTCCAAAAGCAACAAAAATATGAAACCTAATCATGTGCATAACGGAATCCTCCAGACTATTATTAACCTGTGACTTATGCACGCTTTGGGTAACGTGAGCGCCAATTTCACGTGATGTCCGCTTCGCGCAATTCAAAACAAAAAACTACAAAATAACACAATCAGTGTGTTTGTGTTTCGATCTAAATCCATTCATGTTAATACTCTGTACTTTTAAAAACATATTTTAAGTTATTTCCAGTATAATAGCAACTTATCTACATTAATAACATATACGATATCAATACGAAACAAACATTGCTGCGTGTGTAAAAAATGCATTACAACTAGAAATACACGACACACTATACACGTGCTTAAAATGATCAAGTCAATGACATGTACAAATAAAGATGGCTTCGCTCATGAATTAAACGTTAACGGGCATTTTTATATTGACAGGGTTAAATAAATCAAAGCAGACGATAAAAAAAGTGTATCAGTAGAGATTTAAAGCTGAAATTTAAACTACGTGAAAACAAGCGGTCGATAGTAAAGTAAACATGGAGCGGGTTATACGAGTATTAAAAATGTAGTCATAAAGCAGACGGAGTGTATTTACGAATTAAATCGGCACTATAAATAACATAATATAAACATGATTTAAACGCAATGTGCATGTAAAACACAGCATATATTTAAACTGGTAATGACATTATTATTCATCATTCATGCAAATGGCGTTGTAAACAATGATGCAATGGTCACGTGGTTAAGGCGTGTTCGGAGACTGGGCCCGTTTGCGGACACGGCAGCAACTCCAATGCCGGCTAACCTATGGGATGTATTCAATATAGAGCTAAATAATTGGTACTCGTAGGCATTTCTAAAAACTCGCAATAAGCATATATAACGGCAATATGTTCATTTAATAAATTCAGGGAGTTGTATAGGTCAGCTGTAGTACGACCAGCTCCCGGGGTTGTCATTTTATCATATGAATGTATGGTACTGCATTTTGGACCTATTTTTGGTAAGCGAAATACTTCAGGGCGGTCACAGGCAAAGGCCTGTCGTGGATAAAAGAGCCCCATATATCGATGTTTATGTTATGTTCGATTCTGCCTATGGTCGCTCATGATAAGCTTGAATCTGTATTGGTCAAGAATATCTCTACGTTGGAATTTATAATCGTTTATTTAGAATCAGCGAATTATAATCTATTAAATATATTAAAAGGGCATTTCCGGCGAGAATAATAGTATCGAAAAACACCAGGTTTTTTCAGAAATGATGGCGTTCACTTATTTGACGTCGGACTCGAAATATATATTTAGATTCGTTGCGCGAGTGTTTATTAAAATAAGTTTTAAACATGTCATAGAATTTGGGGGAAATAAATAAATTCATTTTTTGTAGCTGAAATTCTATGTCTTGGAGGTGATCGATACCATTAAAATTATAAATAGGTAACTATATATTGATGTGCATACGTCCGGGGGAGGTAAACATAGCATTTTGTTGTCATCTATCATGTAGTGCTCGTATGTGTGAGGATGGCAGGAATGCTTTCAAAAGTATTATCGGGATAGTATGGGTGTAATAGTACTTTCTCGATGGCATGGCGTGCTTAGGCGTACCTGGAATAGCTCTTTTTGTCTTAAAAACCTACGGTACGGCGTACCGAGGATTTATTTGGCCGGTTGCGGATGGCCTTAGCGATTGCGCATGTATGTTATTTTGCACGGTACTGTGTACCAAGAATTAAGTTGGCCGGTTGCGGATGGCCTTAGCGATTGCGCATGTATGTTATGTTGCACGGTACGGCGTACCGAGACTTTATTTGGTCGGTTGCTGATGGCCTTAGCGATTGCGCATGTATAATATCTATTTCCGAACCACCAACGTGTTCGTTGCGATAGGAATTGCATACATTTGCGAAATAGCATAAAATGGTGTGGATTGTCTGTTGGCGATTATTGAATAAACGAGAAGCTAAATCAATAGTGCAACTGGGGTTGGGGCTATCTTTAGGGCAGTACTTCCGGTCGCCTCCTCGACATTACTCAGTAATAGTGCTGGTCTATAGCTGAGGTTTATTTACTCTAGTGCTAGTCTGGTGTAAATTATATTCCGCCAGTTGGCCATTTAATTCCATTTATATTTTTGTATGGTTTTCTCATATGTTTTCTATTGTTCAAAAATAGAATATTGAATGTGTTTACGTTAAGTATCACATTAAAACATTATAATAAATATGAACTGATAAAGCTGGCTTTTCTTGTAATTATTTATCAGCCCTTGCTCTTGTTAATAAATTCGCGTATAACAAGTGGATGTCGTCATAAAATCAGGGATCAATTTGATAAGTTGGCTACTGTAACCGAATGTGCATGACATAGACAAATGGTAAAGGACGGTTACACTTTGTAATCCGAATAACTCTAACCGGATGAATGAATCGAATCTTGGTTAAAGAATGGGGTACTGAGCGGCTTTCTGAAATAATCTATATTGGAGAAACAAATATTCTTTAAATTTCATTAGTATTTTGCATTGCAGAATATGTTTAAGATTCTATACAATTTATTACAAAGTAAATGTTGAAGTGATAATCACATATTTTAATGGATATTATGCTATATTATGCTTAATAATCAACAATCTTTGAATAGGACGTGTTGCAGTATTGAATATTGGACGCGGTTACTGCAGACAAATTGAGCGTGTAACATGTCAAAACTGTGAAATGTCATAATAATAATATGAGTCCAATTAAATGTTAATTCAATTATTTTAACTTGTATACAACTCTCTCTCTCTACAGAACTCAGTTACTACCACACATCTTGGCCGTTTGAATGGAAGGAGCTATTAGGTGAAAATTATACAATCATTGGATTGTTAATCCGTACGGACAGGCGAACGGTCTACAGAAGACCAACCGTTTCTTTCTTGCAACCTGCAAGAATAGCAGCGATCGAAAAGAAGGGCATTTTTTTTGCGAAACGCAAATAATAATTTTATTTGAATGTGAGCAATTAATATTTTAAAAGATTAATCGTTATTTAAACAAAAACATGAGTTGGTTGTAGATTTTAATTAAATATACATACTGTTAAATTATAACGCTTCGGAAATATCAATGTGGGTCGCAAGAATTGATTATATAATATTTATGCATGCATACAAGAATAAAATATATGTTTTATAATCGTAGTTTAGGTGGCTGATTTTATAAAAGACCTTAGTATGTCTCTCGTTGGCGACGATACTCCGGTTGGCGGTTTGTGGTCCGAGCAGACATGTATTGGAACAATATGTTTTCAAGTCAATGGTATGTTATTGTGTGCTATTTTATGCCATGCATTATAGTTTGCATGTATTAATATATTGACGCATGTTTACTAAATGCATATGCATTAAGTAATTTGCCAATTCAACCTCGAATTGGTCATGGATGCTTTGACAATAAATAAATAAATTTCTGATTACGGGAAATAACAATATATATAACCTCAGCCCCTGGTAAGATCTTACTATTTGTGTATGTTTTCCCAATATGTATGGCATACTAAATAACAATAATAGTCCATGTATGATATCAGATGAGAATTATTTTTTGGATGATTAAACAAACAAGACAAATATCACTGTCTTATATGCATTTCTTATATTACGCAGTGCGCACATGATGGTCAACCTGCCCTCCTTTAAAAATACAATTCTATATTTCTTAATGTCTTTTTTAACGATAACCGGCACATTGTTCACAAGAATTACTTTAATATGCTAAAAATTAAACATATCTAACAAAACATCTTATGCTTATTTACAATCTATTGAAAGATACTGATACAGTCGCTCAAGAATAAGTCGAATGGTTGTCCTCTGGTAATGTATAATTCTCATTGCGAGCTTTTATAGAGGTTATACATAGTTTTTCTTACATGATTATATCATAGGGCCTAAAAACGGAATTAACATCTCGAACGAGCAATTTAAGTTTTATATAGTACACTAAGCAAATTTGATCAGCAGTAGCAAAAATTCTTGCAAACCTTATTGTGATATTAATTTTGTGAATTGAGCGAATTATCGAAAAGTCAGACTTTAACAGCCAAACAAACTGAAGGGTTTGCGCAAACTAATAGAGACGGTCGGGTGAGTGGAAAAAACTGCTTTTGCTCCAATTTATATGCACACTTATACAATCAAGATTTGACATGGTCCTTTGTTTATCGAATATAATTTGTAAAACGTGTTGGCGAAGTCAATAGTTCATGTAAAGAAAAGTTAACATTATACACAATAACAACATAGCGAACAGAGTAAATTCCGAGCTGCGACAATTGACGTTTAAGTTTATGCATGATATCATGTAAAACCTAAATACGTAAGAGTTTATCTCATGCAGATAATTGTCATAAAAGTTGTTTTTTTTAAATGAACAATGAATAACTATTAGTTTGAAGCTCAGTTGAATTGTCCAAAGGGATATAAAATAATTATAAATCTACGATTCTACTCCTTTACTTTACCTTTGATAAAGGTATAATGCCGCAACGTAAAATTAAAAAAAGTCGAATCAGAGAGTTTTTAGTAATCAAATCATAATAACTGTTGTCAGATGCATTTAGTAACTGTTACAATCTAAACACTATTAAGATATTAATTTTATATTTTGTTCAAAGCAATATATGCTTTCTTTTTATTACATGTATCGGTTACACAAACCTCAATATTAACCGATGGATACAAAATACGTTACATACACGAGTAGATATAAAATACATATTCGAAAGAAAAAACCCCACATCCAACAACATAAGAAAATCATGCTTAAAGTTTATGTATCCCGGTGTAGAAGACAAACGCGTATTTGTTTCTGAATGTGTTCTTCATATTTTGCAACAATGAAATGATTCGTTAATATTTCTTCTAAAATTGGCCGAAAACATGGCATATAAGAATGGATTCATGGCAGAGTTAATGTACACCTCGATAAAACAAATAGGTGAAAGCATGAGCATGGTTTGTTGAGAAAGCTTTAGAAAAGACCAATAATGGTCTAAAACCTTCAACATATGCGGAAAAACACAAAATGTGAATGTTATCACCACAAATATAAGCAGACGTATCACTTTTCTTCTTGCCTTGGCAACACGTTTTGTACTAGTCATAAACGCAGACCTGTACATGTTGGGTCTATGAGAACGAACGCTGTCATTGTTGAACCCGTTAATCACAATATCCCTTTCCTGTGTGTTATCAACATCGTTACATTGATCGTAGGACGATTGTGGTGAGAGTTTGATGGATGACGTTGCCGTCATGCAATATTCCGTATTTGATTTCAGTCTTAAAGCGGATATAACTGTTGTTTTCCACAATACTCTTGCCACTCGGTAGTACAACACCGCTATTAACAAGAGAGGTATACAGTAACACACACTTATATTTGTTAAACTGAACCATTTTAGATGCCTCTCGTTCTCCATGGTGGCATGTAAAAAAATATACTCTCCAACTGTTAGTAAGTCATACAATACTAGGTATGGAATGATGTTTACTAAGGCGGATGACCAAATACCGACCTGGACGCACGTAAGCCAATTGCGAGTCAAGATATTTCTGGCATTAAGAGGATGCAAGATGACAAGATACCTCTCGATGGCTATGACCGTCAGAATGCTGATGCTAGCGATGTAACAAACGTTCCAGATATAGTAGAATATCTTACACATTTCCTGCAAGTAAACACATTAATATAGATTATATATAAGCAGCATAGCTTCGCATTCGATGCCAAAGCATTCATACATAATAAGTGTTGAAGCTTGTGTCACTTAAGTAAGAACATGTTAAATACGAAAAAAAATGTGTACGTGACTTCGAATTAACAGTTTGATAATATGAAACACTATTTAAGATTCAAAGTGCTGCAACTTCACATTTTTAAATATAAGAAGTTTAATAAGTAGCTGAATACAGAAGTTAATCTTGAATGGCTTCAAGAAGACAAATAAATTTTAACTGTTTATTAATAAAACAAATTACAGGAGACCCAAACTGAACTAGCATGAACGCTTAACTTATTTGATTCAACAAAATTTGTTTAAAGCAGTCGTATTAGCGGTTTAATTTGAATCATCAATTTGGAAACGGATATGCTAGCAATAAAGAGTACACGTTTTACTAAAATTGTTAAAGCCAAATGCACATTGATAAATAAATTCAAAAATAATACTCAATCTTTAATTGTTAAGGTTTAGTAACGTGCAATTAAAATTTTCCATTCCGGATATTGACCTTCTTGTTATTTATTTGAAAAGACAATTGTATGTTATCGACACTGTCCTGGTCATGAAGCTCTTTTCATATCGATCAAGTAGACATCTAGTTTAAATATGTGTTATTGAAAAAGTGTGATTAATCCGTACGCTATTGGCGATATCCTTATATATGTTCATAAAAAATGATGTTGGATGATCATTTATAACTATATTTAATGACTCATTTTTTAATTAACAAAATTTAAGAATACCCTTCCAAGAAACCATTTAGGCTGTAGGAACGTGGACAGGTTTGGAAGAACGCAGAATATTCCAATGAAAAAGTCGGCGACGGCAAGATTTGCGAGGAACACGTTCGTCATACTTCGAAGTCTTGGACTGCGACCAATTGCAAAGAGAACCATCAGGTTACCTGAATATACAACAGTATGATACAATTATTATTTGGAAACTTAAATAACACCATACAGCATGCGAAGATTACTGCTACACAAGCAAAACATGCATACGTTATGTTCCGAAATGCCAGCCAAGAACAAGCACATGTTTGTCTAAAAATGATGTGTTAAATAACATTCGTCGGCTAAAGATGTATACATAATATATATATATATATATATATATATATATATATAAATAAAATATAAATAAATTAATAAACTATATATACATATTGTCGGTGCCACATAATCGGATTCTCGATATTTAAAATAATTTGTTATCAAGAAATTGATCCTATTTTGAAAAAATAATAATACGAAATCAATTTTTTCCAATCAGATATGTAATACTTTGGAGTATGACTATATAGTTTGTCCAGAAATAGCAAAACAGTCTCGAGAATGGACAGTCCAGTTGAAGACTAAACATAAAACATGTTGTTGGTGCAATAACAAGATCATAAGTAAAATTATATCTTCCTAAATAATGTCCGTATTATTAAAGGATATATTTTTAATCGCGATATTTTTGGATGCGATTCGTTCTCTTTCAAACTTTGTCGCGCAATCCGATAAAATCTACATTTTGCAACAAGGCGAGTATACAACAACTCACAGATTAATTTCAAATACAATTCTAAGAGGGTATTATAGCTAGGCCTATGTCATATGCGGGATTGTAGGGCCGACGGGCGTGTTAAAATCAAGATGAGAAAACAAAAAAAAAACGAGATGCTCGTCGAATTTTTCACACCTACAAAATTGTAAAAGAAATAGTTCATTTAGTATTGATATTTTTCCCTTCGACTGTTTGTACAGTAAATCTATCTGTAATCATCTGGCATCTGTCAAATCTGTAAATCTATAATGAGCCAGCTTTTTTCATACTTGTTGCGAGACTAGAAGTAAACATAAGGTCCCAACGACACATTCAGTAATTATGATTATGGCACGTCGACAATTGTTCTTAAATGTGTTAATTTAGTTTCCATCATCTTCATCATTTTCATCACCTTTAGGATCATAAATCCCTTGACGATCTGGCTATTTGGAGAAAAAATGAGAGACGACGAAATGCAGATCATCTGCAAGTCAGGTCTGTTGTGATCTACGGAAAGGTAGTTTTGATGGGGAAGGACCATCAATCTAGTGGCAACGACGACGACTTCCCTATAGCCTGCTTTGGAGCACAGTCTTGCACAGAGAGTCGTGTCTGATGACTTGTTTAAACTAATCCAGCTTTCGTCGTTTGCCGATCGAATGGAGGGGCTATTGAAAGACAAAAACTCTTAGGGCGTACTCGTTGGTCTTATGCTTCATTTAAGATTTGCGAGGATGAGTATTCAGAGACGCTTGTGCTCAAAGGCATAACTCTTGCGTTTTTGCCCGCATGATGCGTCCATGTAAAGAAGCCGTACCGTGGAAAAAACAATACAAACTCTATGTTATGTTTTATCGCTGAACTGAATTATTATCAACTACCTGAATGGGGTCTAGACGTGTAGCTTTGCTCCGATTAAGTTTTATCTTCACTGATGTTGATCATGTTGTTCACCATAATTTGCGACTTCTCCGTGCCTACCTCCATCCCGTTTGCTAATGTTTTTTCATAGAGTCTGTTTTCTTAGGTATAGGCGTACATTGCTTGTGTTTTTTTAAGTCGATGACGTTGTGGAAGAGCTCACATTGGAACAGTTCGGATGGGACGTTATCAAATTTTAGAGATTTTCCTGCCTTCAGAAATCGCCTCCTGCATTTATTCTTTAAGTATAGATTGACTTTCTTCGTCCGCCTCTGGTCTGGGGTCGTTTCGAAGGAGACTGGGATTTGGTTGAAGTGGGTAGTTATAGCATTTGCTGCAAATTTGGTCAAAACGTTCAATACTGTGGCACTTGATCAAGAGGTGCATGTCAGCGTTTGCAAGGCCTTCTTACAGCTTCATTCGGTCATCTTTTTGGCAATATTAATAGATTGCTCCTAAATCCCTTTCCTTCTGGTGTACTTCACATGTCTCAGCTCCATTTTGTTTTCATAAAGGTCTATGATCTCGATCGTCACCCACAGCTTTTTTTTCCAACTTTTTTTTACAAGCTTCTTTTCGGCTGATGACAGCAAGACATCCATAAAGTAGTTAGTGATGATGTCGATGTCCTTGTCTTGGATATTTAGGGATGCAAGATCGCTACTTATCACTGATTGAAACGCCTCTGTTATTCCTAAATCGTTTAGTTGCGCCAATACAAATATGATGTTAGGGCTTGGTGATGCGCTTGTTCTTTAACTTCAGCTTGATAGTGGCGAGAACTATTAATGTTCAATTCGGAATGTTCAATGTTTGCGACAGGAAACACTTTTGAGTTCGAATTGTTGATGCTGAGCTTGAACCTTTTTGGTGCAAGTATACTATCGTCGCTTTAGTGTTCAATTTGTTTTGGAAAAACATGTTTGCCACCGGGGTAAGTTTATGCTTTAATATTGTTACACTTGGATAAATCATATTATACATTTTGTAATTCTCGTATTTCACAAGCAAATGCACAAAAGCAATCAACATTTCTGGTATAATTCATATTGACATTTTACGTGAAGAACAAAGATTCAGGGTACAAGATACATTACCATCTCGCGTTATTGTGTTGTCATTTTTGTTATTGAATACAACTAAAGGCACACAGTTTGCTTAATTTTGCTTAAGACGCGTTGGGCCTATGAAAATCTTTATGGACCTATGGCTTTACTAAGACTGTATGCCCGATGGACATATACTTTATCAACTCAGAACCTTTTTCACTTGTATAATGTTATCGCTTGTTATTTATATTTATTAAAATGGGACGGATGCCGCTTGAATCTGGTGACTTGCATAGGCGTTCAATGATTTGTGTTGTCTATCCTAGGCTGTCCATGCAACACTGGACTCTAAGCTGAATTTAGAGAAAGCTTTGAATTCGACCGTGTGTACCTTTTGCTTCGAAATGTTCTTTTGATAGCAATGGATGTCACGGTTCTTGTATCTTGCATAGGCTTTCAATAAAAAGATGAATTCAGTGCTGCTTTCAACGCAAGCTCTATATTTTGATTACCCTTGTCAGATTGTCAGTGTGGAGCGGTACTGATATTTAGTAATGTGTCACGCTGAACTAAGTAACTAAGTACATTATTGTTTCTAAAGCCGACATCATAAATGTCAAACATAGTCCGATTGGAGGCATAAGGGCGTTTGATGTGGTTATATTTGTTTAGTTATAGACAAGTAAAAAGAGCTGTCTTGATTTCACAAAAGGAATAGCGAAAATAATTTATTTGATCACAAAAGTAAGAACGGAACGAGTGGCAAGTTGTTTTATTATTAAATATAATCGGATAACGATCTAGACTCTTAATGTTAAATACGACATTAAATAAATTTCTTAAAAAGAGCTGCATCGATTTTATATCAAATGTTGGTAATACAAACCATACTACAGGATAAGACTGTATTCCAGCTCAGATGATGAAACAAATGCATACCACATACCTAAATTAATTTCATTAATAAGTATTTTAATTTTATAAATGCTAAATACTTACATTTTCGCTTTCACGTCCGTTTTTGTAGTCTACATTAATTTTCATATAAACCATAACTAAATAACACTCAAAAATACAAATAAGTGCCTTAAAGTATAATTATCACAACTATGTAAGCATGTTAAATTAATTTAAATTTTAATAAATGGTTTTATTGAATGTATTAAGTCCTTTTTATACTGACCTTTAGTTCGCGTACAGATATATATTAAACGTTTGGCCATAGCAGATTGGAACTGAGGCATACGGCATGTAACATTTTTCAAGTTCAATCATGTTTAATACTACATACATCCGCCACCTTGTTCAGGTCCCAAACGCATCAACTGATTCATATATCCGTTCCGAATTCGGCTACTTAATTCGGCTACTTATTACTTGGCCTTTATTATTCATTTTTCCTATATCGTCGAAGTGATGTCCAATATGTGTAAAACAAACATTAAAATGTTAATAAAGATATTTTAACATGATAATAACATTACTACTTCATTATTGTGCATATAATGAATACAGTATAGCACAGGAGTGAGAACTGCAAACGAAAATTATTTTCTGTTTAAAATTTATTTTGATATGAACGGTTTTGAATGATTTTTGTTTAAAAACAAAACACTCAAACACAACATAAATCGTTCATACTTTTGAAATGATTATATCTATTGAATAGATGCTTATTTTATTGACTAGCACATATTTTATATTGCAAACCGATTCTTTTTTCAGAGAAGACGAATGCGAATCTGTCATTATCAGATTGTTATTTATTGTGACTTAATGAAATTGTTGACAAATCAATTCAATTAGAGAAACTTTGAGTCTGATAATATGTTAATAAGCCGATTATTGTTTGATTAGCGTTTAGTAAAAGCCACTACGTCTTATTGCCCATGTGATTTGTTGACCGACCTAACCTAGATTTCTTTGTCGGCCTCATAAGACTTGTATTAGTGAGTAATGAAATTAATGACACATTAATGCAATTAGAAATACTTTGAATCGGATATAATTTTTATAAGACGAATATTGTATGTTTGTATTATTACTTCGCTTCATTAATTAACTTTTTAGGTAAAGCCACTACGTCTTATTGCACATGGTATGCAATGACCGACCAAACTGTATTTCGTGTTGGTATAATAAGATTGCTATTTTGACTGAATTAAAATATCTGCTTACATTATAGCAAATATACACAAACAATCGAAATCAACGAAATAATTATCATGACCACCAAACCAAAAAAACTAAAATACGTTTTACCAATAAAGTTTTAGAAACAATCGAAATAAAACTTGTATGCACATTATATTACATTTAAACATGCATACATAAAACTAGTTTAGTTCAGAAAATAGTATTTAAACATTAAACATGTAGACATAAAGCTAATGAAGTATAATAAGTCTTACTATAACACAGAATATAAACACGAGGGAGTAACACGTAATAAAAACAACCTTGTGAAAGGCTTATTAAAAGGGTTCAATCAATTCAATAAGAACTAAATACATAAAAAACAATTCTACGTCTTTTCGAGAGATGCGTAAAGAAGCTACTAAGCGTGTTTTCCGTAGCTTCCCACTGACTGCCCTCATGTAGCAATTGGCAAATCCTGAAGTATTTGTAACGCAACGCAGAGCAGACATTCACATCGGCGTTGTAACTGTTTGTGTATGTTCTGATCATATCGCAGAAAGACGTTTCTTACATTCTAGCCATCGGCATACCAAAAACGCTCGCAACGGTTTTTAATGACGTAAACACGTCCACTTAAAGGTCAATTTTAACACTTTTGAAAACTTTATAATATCAAAGATAAATGTTTAAAATGCGGAATAAACATATTTGCATTAATTTAGCGTAACGCCGTATGCCAATAATCACCAGGTAAAGCTCCCAATAACTCACCGTTTTCCAAAAGTTTGACTGACCTACCTCCCTTGCTGTGACGTCAGAGCTGTACATCCGCAATATTAACAGCGATATTTCTGCCGAGACGATCAACTGCATTGCTATTATATCAATACTTTTATGTTAAGTTATGGGCTTTTCTGACGAATCTGATCATTATGAAGATGAACTGCATGCCATTAGACCGTATATGTACAGTACACGCCATTTAATCGATTTAAAAATCCCAATTAGACCATACTCCTTTTCCAAAAATGGCTGGAAAAAGCCCCAAAATGATCGTTATTAGATTTTTCATCATCTATTGAAATAATTGTATTCTTTCTTTGTTAATAAATGCAAGTAAAAGAAATCGTATAATTGTAACACACAATTTAACTTATAACAATAATTCAAATCAGTTGCACCCATCGATGTAATTACATCGATGCTCTAACTGTTCATCGCGCATGTTTGGTCTTGTTCGTAATCTTTTCCACTTATGCATAGTTAGTGCAAATGTAAAGTTCAATAAAATTTCAGAAGACAGAAAACACACTACCGTATTTTTCGGGGATAAAAGAAGCGACTTTTTTCGAAGCGTCTTATTTATGGACGACAATGCACAACTTAATATCCTAATTTTTGCAAAAAAATGCGCGTGTGATAATCATTAGCGGTAATTTGAGTGCCTCTGAATAACCCCCATGTCACTATCAATCAATCAGTTAATTGGTTTATTGCAGTGTTATGGCTTTGTTAAATACCTACCACACTTATCCTTATGTGTACTCCTCCACGATAAAATCGTGGTCAGTTACTGATGATAGCCACCGGGTGTAATCCTTCTGGAAATCGTGCTTTTAATGCATTATATTATCAAAATATTTTTCGACACGGAAAGCGTTTTAACAAAGTAATATTTAATTCATTACACATATATTACAAATAAGTTTTGTTGAATTCCCCCATTAAAAATACCAATTAGTAATCCGAAACACACTTCTGATTGTTTTATGTTAGCGCGCCGTTTACAAATTATAGCGTCAAATATACAGTCGGGATTGTTAGCAGATTTCAACGGAATATGTCTTCTTTTCCAAATTTTAACATGTATTTCACACCCATGCACATGACAGTGGTGTTGTCTTTTTAGACACCGATGATAAAAGGAAACCGTGCTCGCACCTAGTTGTAGGCTCCCGCACCTGGATTAGTGATAATTTCGTGTTGTTTATGCTTTTCTCAGTTTGTAGCCACGACGAACCCATAATTGATTTTAATAATTGCATCATATATGTCTACATGTCGAATTTTATATTGAAACATTAGGCTGCGATCATTTTGATTTGTCGGCATTTTGTTTCATTTCAGACTCCATGCAGTTCTCAGATCATAATCTCTGTGATTTATTACTCTAACTTGTCTCTAACAGTGGCTTCGACCCGTGTTTTAATCCCTAAATGTATGATAAGCACGTGAACTATTCAATATTATGTTGGTCAGTACAAACGTTCTACCGAAAACCGCAGACCGCGTCTTTGTTGTATTTCGTAATCAAGCCCTGAACATCCAATATCCTGTATATTACGACACACAAACTTTAGATAAGCACGTGCCGTCTGTCAAAAGAATGTTTTGTATAGCTCAGTAAACATATCGAAATTGCTCACACAGGGAATTCCCGTATATGATCTCGGAAATGAGACTTGCTTAAAACATTTAAAATAACGATATTTATTGTCAAAATAATTTCTAAAAACAAATGAGAACCATCCAACATACACCATACACAGACGACACAAATTCTAAATAATGTTGACAATTTAAATGTTTAAATACAGAAACAACCTGTACGTGTTATGATTTCTAATATAAATTAACTTTTTAAATGGTCGTTACAAAACAATATGAATTGTACACGATTAGTTTTTGTGCAATCAATATACAGTACAATACAAATGTATGCAATGCAATGTAATTGTTCAATAATGAACGAACTAAAAGAGTGTAACGATAACGATACAGCATGTTTTATTTTTATTTTATTCGAAGGAATTGTCAATGGCAAATAATTTGCGAGATACCTCGCGAGAAAAAATGGAGAAAGTTTGTGTTTATGAATTCGAGCACTTTTTCCTCAATATTTACCAGAATTTTATGTCAAAAATGGTTATCCGACATATACGGAATTATCATTGTTTAGACAGATGACATCCGATGGTAATTGTATGAAGTATGCAGAGAAGCTGACGAAATGTTAACACAATCGCGCAGAAGTAAGTATATAACCGTATTATCTGTATCTGTCTCTAATTTTCGTTAATTAAAAAATTATTCAACCTTTGCTATAGTATACAATAAATATTTGTAAATAGTTTTACTCGGGTAATCGCCGAGTGTAAAGACGCGGCGTGATTCTGTGGATCGATGCCGAGGCAGAAACAGACGCGGCTGTTTTGATTTGAAGAACACAGTTTGTGTTTGGAAACATGGCTAGCACGACCGATTTTAGTGCACCAAATCTTCTTGAGTTTTTTGTCATTCGGAAACTGGAAACAAATGATCACATTATCTTTTCCAGAACGTGATTTACAGCCAAAGGCCGCACATAAAACCATTTTCCCTATTTCTGTGAAAACAATTTCACGAAATTATCAATAAAAACAGACATATAAAACCCGAATTCTGAACTATCGCTAATCTTCTAAGCGGACGCGAAAATGCTTGTTCAGCTGTGACGTCACAAAACAGGGTAGAACAGGGGAGATAAGCGAATCAACGCTTTGCGAGTTACGATCATAAAAGTCAACAAAATCATCTTGTTAATGTTAAACACAACACGCAAAACGTTATTTTCCCGATAATTTAATCATATTTCAATGTAAATAGCGTTAAATATATTGACTTTGGATTTTCTTTGAAATTGACCTTTAATGTTTATAATGTGCATTTAATGATATCCGTTACAGGTAGGAATTACCTGCTTACTATCGTCGGCATTCCGTACAAATGCTTCATTAAACCATTTGTGACAAACATAATTAGTTAACAATGTGTAAAAATCATTCAAAACGATCGTATGGTTAAACTATTTCTTCTCTTTTAAATATCTCATTATGAACAATTGTTTTCAAGAGTGAACAATATAAGGTAATCCATTGCAGGTCAGTAAAGTTTCAAAAGCACAGCTTAAATAATGTTTGTTCAAGCCACACACCTTGAAATGACAGTAAATTTAAGTATAAATAAGAAACATATTTTATCTATGCCAATTAGAACATATCTGGTGGTTACAAGGTAAATATCCGTCTTTTTGCGCTTTAAAACATAAAAATAATCGCGTTTGTTGAAATGGACGTATGCGTCTAGAAATCCTACTTTCGGTTTTAAAAGCGGTACCGTTTGAAAAATAATAAATTACTTGCTAACTAGGCTACAGATTTAATTTTATCTATGCCAATTAGAATATATCTGGTGGTTTCAAGGTAGAAATCCGTCTTTTTGCGCTTTAAAACTTAAAAACAATCGTGTTTGTCGAAATGAACGTATTCGTATAGAAATCCTACTTTCGGTTTTGATTTTCTTTTATAAATTACTTGCTAAATAGGCCATATATTTATTGACAATTTTGCACACTTTCAAATGGCATCTATATGTATTGATTAACATGTATTTCATTTCAAGGTGTGTGGCTTTAATTGTGATTTACAATGTACTGAGTATATTTCGTCATGAAGCGTTTTTAAATCTAGCCGAACCGAAGACCTAATGGCGTCCTAAAAGATACATTCCATGTACATGGATGATGAAATTTACATACTTGGACACGTACTATTTATGTTGCAACCTCGTCTAATTAGTTGTAAAGCAAAACAGTATTAAGAATTATATAATTCAAATGAAAAGACATATTTGGTGACCTCGCCTTTTACGATCCTACAGTTCAGCACTACGTATAACGTAATAGGGAAAACAGAAGCAGTTGTATATGGCTGTGTATTAATTAATATTTATATTCGAGTCCTTATTGGAAATTCCGAGAACTCTGTAAATTGAAGAAAATAATTTCTTAGTAACAGATCAAAAGGAAATTGCTGAAATTTTTAATGACTATTATGTTAATGTTGCTAGCTCAATAGCAGACAATTCTATTACTATTGATAACAATCATTCAAGTATTAAAAAATAGACAATATAATGAAAAGTGAAATTCAACATTAACCTTTACAAATATTAATTAATCTATTGTTACGAAACAAATTAGGAAAATGCACAGTAAAAAGGCTACAGGTTATGATGGACTTTAAGTAAAAATGTTAAAACTTGCAAAACCAGTAATATCAAATCCTCTTACTAAACTCAAAAACAAATCCATTGAAAACTTACAGTTTCCCTCAAATTTTAAAATAGAACAAGTAGCTCCAATATTTAAAAAGAAAAGCACCTTAGATAAAGCCAATTACAGACCTGTTAGCCTTTTACCTGTCACGTCTAAAGTCTTTGAGAGAGCCATTCACTCTCAACTAGTGAACCATTTTAATAACATGTTTAATCCTCTTTTTAGTGCTTTTAGACCGGGATATGGATGCAGCACAACATTGCTTAAATTCATTGAAGATTGAAAAGCATCTCTTGATAAAAATTATTATGTTGCAGCTATATTGATAGATCTTTCAAAGGCTTTCGACTGTTTACCGCATGATCTATTAGTTTTGAAATTAAAACACAATGGTCTTGATAAAAAGTCCTTATCTTTAATGTATAGTTATCTATCACAAATGCAACAATGTGTCAGGTTTGGTGATGTCCATAGTTCTTTCCAAGAGACGCCGAAGGGAGTTCCTTTGGGTTCTATTTTAGGTCCTGTCCTTTTTAATATTTTTATAAATTGAAAATTTGAATTTGTAACAGAATCAAACTTGTAAAACTATGCAGATAACAATACACTCTCTTATAGTAGTACATCACATGAACATCTGGTCCATGTTCTTGAAAATGATAGCTTAAGTCTCATTAAATGGTTCCATGAAGTAAAATGCAAGCAAACCCTGAGAAAATTCAGGCAATGTCCCGTGGAAAGAAAACTCATGACTTCGATCTTATTTTCCAATTTAATGATATGACCATAAAATGTGAAGATAAAGTTGTTTTTCTTGGTGTTACCGTAGATTTAAATTTTAGTTTCAACTCTCATATAAGTAACATATGTAGAAAGGCATCAAAGCAAATAGATGTAATGAAGCGAATTGGTCATAATTTAAATTAGCTTTGTAAAATCACAATGTATCAATCTTTTATTTTATCAAACTTTAATTATGGCCCACTTACCTGACACTTTACAAATGAAACAAAATACAAAGAAAATGGAATAGAAATCAATAAAGAACACTAAGATTCATGTACGATTATTTGACTTCAGATTATGATGCTCTTCTCACAATGTCTGGTCTTCCATCCCTTAAAATAAGGCGTTTAAGACTAATTGCCCAATATTTTTTAAATTTATATAAGGGTTCCCTCTTTCTTACATGATTTTGATGAAATTAAAGAACATTGTTATAATTTTAGATATTCAAATACAGTTAGGCTGCCAAAGCCAAGAACAACCAGGTATGGTATAAACTCTTTCAGATACACAGCTGCAAAACTCTGGAATCATTTACCAAATCATTTTAGACACATTTCATCTTTCAACTCCTTTAAATCCATGCTTGGATACTGGAAAAGATCTGTTTGCTCTTGTCCATCTTGCGTAAATAACTAAAAATATTTTAAATTTTACATTTTCTAGCCTGTGACACTGAGAGATATCGAATCCCACGTCATTGTGTCTTCTATTGTCTCCCCTTAGATATGTTTCCCTGCATGATCTCCACTCCTTGCCTTAGCTTGTAAACTTAAGTGCTTATTCCCCCTGTTTTGCAACCATATGGCTACCCTTATGTTTTGCTCTCATGTGTTTAACATATTTGTGTAAATGCAAGCAATGTAAAATTAATCATATGCCCTATTTTATAAAGACTATAAATTTTAATTTGAGCCGTGTATTGTTTAAAAATCATAGAGTTCTTAGATTTAATGTTTTATTTGTACTCTTAAAATTCTACACCATCGTGATTTTTCTTAATGATAGTATATAGCTTTTGAATTTTATGTTCTATGTTATTGTTTTAGCTGCTATCTTATGTTTTAGCTTCCTTAATATATGTACCTCTCTGTATTGTGGTGTCTTGTTATGTTAAATGTGCTTTAGGTTCCTTGGTTTTCCTTTTTGTACAGCTTTTCATTTCAATGTTGAACCTTTCATGTTTGTATGCTTTGTACAATATTTATTTATTCATTACAAAGCTCTGTAGTATTAAATTTGTCTGATATATTAAGTACATTTTAACGCTAGTCTTTTATAGTAATTTTTTATTTACCTCTAGCCTGCAAAAGCAATATTTAAATTCATACTCATATTCTATGTTGTTTCTAAATTACAGGGTTGTTATAACTATGTTTCATTGTATGTGTTATATAAAATGTTTGTTACAATGCCTTGTAATGTGTATATCGACTTTAAAAGCTCTTCAGAACTTATGTTATCATGTTTTGAAAAAACCCGACTTTAGAAATCAATATAACTTGACTTGAATTGACTTCCTCAAAATTAATTTCAAATCAAACACGATCTATCTTTTTCGTTACGGTCTATATTATGTGGTACAATATTACGATGAATAAACGATTTGCAACCCCTTCCAAAAAATAACAAACAAATGATTTGTTATTAAAGTGTCTGTAGAAAAATTCGGCATTGTAAGCAGTTATAACCGGAATATGTTTCCTTTACCAAATGTCGACATGTATTTAACACCCATGCAAATGAGTTTTTTGTCGTTTTAGACTCCGATGATAAAGGGAAACCGTGCTAGCGCCTAGAGAAGTGATAATTGCGTGATGTTTCTCAGTTTGAAGCAATGACAAACCCATAATTGATTTTAATAATTGCTTCATAATTTTAAATGTCTACATGTCAGTTTTATATTGATACATTAGGCGGTGACCATTTTGATGTGTCGATAATTTGCTTCATTTCATACACCATGCAGTTTTCAGGTCATAATCTCTGTGATTTATTACTCGAACTTGTTAGTTTCTGGACACGCGTGCTTCTGAAATAGCCATCGGGATTGTGTTTTATGGTGTTGTTAGCCCCAAACAATCACAGAGTGGCCAAGACCTGTGTTTTGTATCCCTAAATTTAAGATAAGCACGTGTACTATCAAACATTACGTTGGTCAGTACAAACGTTCGGCCGAAAACCGTCGACTGCGTCCTTGTTTTATTGCCAAATCAAGCCCTGAACTTCCAATATACTGTGTATTTTGACACCCAGACATTAGATAAGCACGTGTCGTCTGTCAAAACAATGATTTTATAGGTCAGTAAACATATCGAAGTACCTCTCAGAGTAAATTCCTGTTACGAAACTATCAATAAAAACAGAAAAATAAAACCAAAATTATAAACTATCGCTTATCTTCTAAGCGGACGCGTAAATGCTTGTTCAGGTGTGACGTCACAAAACGGGGGGGGGGGGGGGAACATGGGAGGTAAGCGAATCAACGCTTTGCTATTTCATATAGGTCAACAAAATCATCTTTTTATGTGAAACAAAACACTAAAACATTATTTACCCGATATATTAATCATATTTCAACGTAAATAGCGTTAAATATATTGACTTAGGATTTTCTTTGAAATTGACCTTTGAAGTGTGATTGGTATTCTCTGATGTAAAAACATCGTTTTCATGTTTATAAACAACACCCTACAATGCATTAAATCGTATTCTGTTTTACTTGTTTTCTACGTTTTTCATCCGTTTTTATCCGATTCCACAGCATATGTTTTACTGAACAGATGATTAAAATTAACACTGCAACCTTTTGTTTTAATAATACATGCTATTTTTGTATCGAATTATATATTTCTCCAATACGTTTTGAAATAAGCTAACAATTTCACAACGATAATAAATAAGTTAACTTTAACAAAATTAACCAATATGTTCGGTTTCACAAATTGTGTTGAACAACCACTAATATACTAATGTGTTTGTATCTATTTGTTCGGATTGATGGTTAAATATCTTAACATAGACAGAAGTGACGTTACATTGTGTATCAAAACAGTATAAATTAAACGATATGGATGTGACCTTAATCAAACAAGTTTTAAAACACAATTACGCGACTATGATGGAGATCTTTGGATTCAAAAGCTTATACCACTACATCTCAGCCATCCCAAATGTAATAAATTGATGCGGAATTCTAACTATGTAAGTGAAAATCACAACGTTATTGTCACGTTTATAAAAAAAAAACGCTTGACACGTTTATCAATTATAAATCATGATTGCCACTATAACATTGATCATGTACACAACAGTTGTTCATACATAATTATATTATTATACTAAAATTATTTTGCTTTTTTAATGCAACTATTTGCACAAAGTTTTGTCATATCTATTTTCATATGAACTGTCGTGACTCAGGATGGTGCTTAAATAAACTGTTTCCAGTATAATAGAAACAATGCAGCATTTAGCATATTTCTATATGCATACACGCCACATGGTTCATAAGTTTATCATAATTTTACGATTTGTGGATGTGTGACAGATTTATTGCGCTGGTAAAACGAATTAACGAGGGGTTTGATGAATCAACGAACATATTTTTTATTCAAATCACTTAAATGCGGTTAAATGATTACCATGAAGTTCATAACAACTTGTCACTAATAAGACATGTCGTTTGATTAACAAGTTTATGTCACATAAAACGAGGTTAGTTTTTCGTACCATGGTTCAACTTGTCACTGATTAAAAATAAGCAATATTTAGGCGTTTTTCTAATATATTTACTCGAATCTCTATATAATCCTAAAATATTGATTGAAAACTGACAAGCGTTATGCTTCTAAATGTTTGTATATCATCATAATCATCATCATCATCATCATCATCATCATTTTCACCTCCACCACCACCGCCACCATCATCATCATCATCATCAGCAGCAGCAACTGCAGGAGCTGCAGCTGCAGTAGCAGCATCGTCATCATCATCATTATCAGTATTATCATCAGCATCATCGTCATATTCATCATCATCATCATCATCATCATCATCATTATCATCATCATCATCATCATCATCATCATCGTCATCATCATCATTATCTCCATCATCATCATAGTTATCATCATCATTGACATTTTATGTAGATTGTAAATAAAAATGTGGCTTATTAGTTATGTCAGATGTGAAGAGTACATTTAATTAGCAATATTTGAAGAATTATAACTTTGTATAAGCTGAAATTTTTTTAATCTTTGTCCATTTTTAATATTTTTGATTAATATTTGATGCAGCTTTTTTTCAATAGGCTCGGCCATTACACGTTATATAGTCATCATGTTAGTATGTTTTACAAATATAACATTTTAAAGTAACATCTTCACGCAAATTTGTCGTTCAATGCTCTCAAATACTATCTCTGCAATCCAAACTAATCCTACCAGGTTTAAAAGGATTCTATTTTGTGTTTGAGTATTTTATCCTAAAAAGTAGCACCATTTTCTTAAGCATTTTGAACATAGGGCATACATTTAGATTCGTAATAAAACAATAATTACCTGAAGTAAAAAAGACAAATAAACAACGGTACAATTATTGTACCACGTGACTAGGCTATCACCACATGATTGGTTATGAAGGCAGGGATTTGATCCAGCTTTGCTGGTTCCAGTCCAATTGCTGCGCGGAGATGTTTTATGCAATGAGTGGCCCACATTTCCTGTTCATTATTTGAACAATGGTAACTTTTTATAAAATAAACGGATACATAATTAAGGTCATTTTATTATTTTGTGATTAATTTTCTCTCCCATATATACATGTCGAAGGTTTTTTATCAATATAATCTGTCATTACCAGCTGATATTTTTACGAATTTTACAATAAGAAGTTTTGTATGATGCACATTTAGTTTGTATTGATTCAATATTCTTATAAATGCTATTATTTCAACCTCTGCATTTTTGCATTCTTTTGCTATCTTTACAGAGAAATAACCTGGATGTGTCGTCGTGTCCGACGAAAAAATTAGCACGTTTTATAAACTTTTTCACAGTGCATTCGTTGTTGATTAATTTTTTAATGACAATACCACAAGTGTTATATGTAGATACACATTGCATTACCAGCATGTTGCTTAATCATGACGGTTTATTTACAACAGGTGATTTATACATTTCTATATCCGCATTGGTTTAATGTAATACCGTAAGTATGATGCATATGTTGTTTTTGATCTATGTACACGCGGAGCGATTACATGATGCACTCTAATAGGTTGTTGTAGGGATTAACATTTCAAACAGTATTTACTGTCAGTAGTTTTGGATGAATTGTAATGTATTGTTCAACAACATCTGAGGGAATTACATTTAATTGTCAGTAATTTTACTTCTTGAAGTCGACTAAAGCAAACATCGACATACAATAATAATTTTTTTGAAAAATGATATTGACAATTATCAAATCATAATGTAAGTTAACGTTAACATACGATGACGATTGCATGCATTTAATTTGTACATCTTTACATTAGGGCCATAATGCCCTATTTCTATTAATCCGAAAACAATCAGAGTTAAATAAATAAGTCACAAACATATATGCTATCATAAAACATCAATGCTTTCATTTTGAGGCCCCTGATCGCAGAACGGAATGTAATTTCTGTTGACATGAAACCAGTTGTAATGAAATAACTTAAAACTACTCCTTTTGTAAAAAATGAATTTAATTACGTTAATGTATAGAAGGAAAAAAGAACACTTTCCTGAACACAATTTACGTACATAATTTATTTCCATGTATGCACCATACAGTTGTTTTAGCAAAACTAAAACAAAAAACATCAATTTATAAAACCGTTGTAAAGTCATTTTGTTGTTTAAGATTGGTTAGAATCGAGCGCAACTAATGTGTGACAAGGTGGCGTTCTATCTGTTTTTATGGAGATTATCCATCATTTTCATAACACATGTCGTGAAAACACGATTTATTGTTGATACCAATGAGTCAATTTTACATAATAACTGGATAAAAACATGTTAACAGGACACGAATTTAAATTTATATTAATGAATAACACAAACTCTGCATAAGATGTTGCCTTAATGTTGGTGGTGCGCCAACAATATTCATATAAATATCACAGCTGCGTCTCAAGAGTATAATTACAAACTGTACTTCACGTGTATACTGAGTAAGTGAAAGAGTGACTTTGATAAAGGGAAGAGTACATGATATCGTTACTTAAATAGTTTTAGGATAGCTTAAATACCCATTGTAAAACTTATACAATGCTAATTAATATTAAGTCATAGTATTGTTTACTTTATTTTAAAATCATCATCTGAATCATCTTCTTGTTGGTCTTCATAAGTCTTAATGATCATTTAAACAATATTTTGCTGGCTTGGATGTAGATGCGTCTGCTGCTGATATTCTGTCTAGTATGTTCGTTGATTGTGGAGTGTTCTGCACGTAAGTACATATTGAAAAAAGCCCGACATATTTAAGTAACACGCATCCGGCTTGTATTTTCCATAAACATAAACACCGAAAACACGACAACACTTTCGATTTAACATTATCTGACGCATTGTTTTATGTGCAATTATAAAACGAGCTATATTGAATATTGTTTGTCTGAGAATCGGGTCAAAAATTGTGTACGTGTATGCTTAAGAATCTGTTTTTAAGATATATAAAACGATAAGCGTCTATGTGCCTTGATTAATATTATAATTCACGGATATTATATAAGTGAAGAGAAAAATAATTCAACTATAATGACTTGTTTTTTGTATAAATTGTAGTGAGTTCTCATTTTGACAGTATCGTGTTTCTGTTTTAAACAATGATCCGGTAGTGGAATAACACGCGAATAAAAAAATCGAAAATTAATAAACTATGCTTTTTTGAACGCGTAGTTATCTTTTTTTTACTTTTACCCACGAACAACAAACCCTAACATCTAAGATGAGCAGCGTCAACATCGAACACATAATATTTAGTATTGCCCTTTTCTCAAAATTGCAAACAACACATGTGTTTGGTACATACACTTTTTAGATGTTTATTCATGTTTGTGATAGGTTGTTGTACAGAGCGATATGCTTTTGTTGTACCAGTACGCATTTCAGAACGAACTATTGTGAATGCTTGTATTTAATATAATACAATCATGGCAATTGAAATTATATTTAAATATGTTATAAACTATTTGTCCGCCGCATTATGATATCTCCATCCATCAATAGTAGGCAATATTTTTGGTTTACGTCATCCAAGTCGACAAACTGCTCATTCCAGAAAAACCGGGCGCATGCCCATCTGGCAGCATTGGACCAGCTGTGTGTCAGTAGGATTGCGAGTACGATTATGAATGCCCCGGCGAAAAGAAATGCTGCAAATATAGCAGAGCATGTTTCTCTGTGCGACACCAACGCTGGCAGCGATAGGTCTTTTAAACAATTTGTGATTTTATTGTTTATATTGGGAAATAATTTAGGCATTTTTACGTATATATTCTTTAATCCATGCATGAAATATGCATTGACGAAATTACACCAGTGTACAAACAAAGCTTTTTTCCCGCTTTGTTAAAAAAAGCATACACGCACAGTATAGTGATGTTTCTGTTTTCTTCTTCTAAATGTTCAGACCGTGACAATCTATAATTGTCAAACTAAACACAAAAATGCGACGATAATGGTATAATATAGTAAAAAAATATTAAGTGTTATGTGCTTGGCGCGTAAACTCAGCCACTATTCAAGGCTTGTTGTAAAGGTTTCCAATGCTTCTTTAAAAAATGTATTAAACACTGGCATTTCATTCATTACATTATCAAAATTGTGGCCTGGTGGAAATTTTCTAGTATGCTGTGTTACTTGTTTTACACAACAAATCAATAACACTATTAAAACAATAATTTGATGCAATAATCCAAACTGCTCAACATACAGAGTTTTAGTAGACTCTACAAAAAATCCTCCTTGGAAAAACACACGTATACACGTATTTTTTATCCCCTTGCTTTCTTTGCAGGCGACACGTATCTTCCAAGACTTCCGTAACATCACCTGTTTAGTGTTGCCTGGTACGAGGATCTGGGTCTCATAAGTTTAATTAAAATCAAGGTTATCAAACAAGGAAGTGTTTAGTGTTTGTGTTTGATATGTCTAACATATAATACAATAAAAAGACAACCACGTTCTGCTTGTGTGATTTTATAAACTATCGTAGGTTACAACCATAGGCTTTATTTGAAACGTACCTTATCCCTAGGTACAAACAGTAGCTGCGTACCTCATGCTATTCGACTTTTCACAACATCCTTGATTGATACAGACTCTCAGATGATCATACGATCACACTTTTCTATACATATGAAACACGTTGATTTTGATTGTAACATTCGTGATTTATGTAACTCGTTTCTTCGATCATTTTTTTTTTGTTTCCAGAAATTGCCTGAAAGAGAAGTTTCGCTATTTAATTTTGGAATATAAATGTAAATGTATTGTAGTGTAACGATGGTAGACGTCTCAAAGCGTATTGGTTGTTGAAGAATAAATATACTAATGTGATCGTTTCTGTATAACAGGAAATTCCCTTGAAGGAATAATCATTCATTATTTTCTGCCTGTGTGTTTTTTTAGTAGTGATTAGTGATTTAAAATGTATATGTCACTGGTTAAAACAGTGAAAAATTATCAGTTACCATAATTAAAAGGTTTCAGTTGTACTACGAAACAATGTCTATTTCATTATCATGACGTAATAATCCAGCAAAATGTTCCATTTTAACGTTTAAAACATGCAAAAACCAAAACTAAACACTTTGGAAAAATATTTAAATATAAAAGCTGTTTATATTGTGTCTATATATATTATATATTATCGATTTGCATTCACTCGTTATATTGGCTGCGCCACTGATTAACACATAATAGGCGACCATCTACCTAAACCAACACAAAGCTTTTATTTATTTCGCGTCCTGTATATAGTGCTTACCATTTGATCGTTATCAAGACGCGAATCTGAAAGCTTGTCCAAGGATATTAAATATCATACAGTGGATAAATTTAAAAACATTGTCTGAAATGGTCCGACTTAAACATATAAAGTTAGTAACATAGTACATATAGATGTTGACATTAATGTTTGTTAATGCGCAACAATTCATTTTAGTTGACACTGTGTTGTAAACAGTTTCATTGCATTGAAGCAAAAGTAATTTATTTAACGCGCGGAAACTTTTTAAGTAACACATACACACATAAAAAGCAATAGTCTGTACTGTAAGGCGTTTACCGTCAGGCATTCATAAGGAAATCATTTTGTTTAGGCATCACACAAAGTCAATAAAGATTTGACATTTAATACTATAACTGAAAATGCTCTTGTTTAAAATGCATGTCGTACTACACTAATTAAAGTACGACAGTTCGAATACATGTTAGATATATAATCAAGGGCAAACGACTTTATTAAAAAAAAGGTAATCTCTACCGTCCCAAACCCTTCTGAATCGTTACTGAATTGTCCATATCAATGCGATGACTCTGTAGGGTAAATTATGTCCCTGATTTATTAAGTCAATTGTCAGTTGCTTGAAATGAGCGACTAGCGGATCGTAATTGGTGATATGCTTTTTCATTCATGTAGGCATTACATAATCGATCATTTTCTAATCAGAGAATTATACAATTATAAGTAACAAGTGTTTCCTCTGTAATTTCATTATTTCTTTATTAACATTTAAATTTTGGAAATATGTTTGATTATATTGAAGAGGTTTTTCCCAATAGGCACTCAGTTATAAATTGCACTCTCAGTGAAACAGATAAAACTGTTATATTTTATCAAATTGATTGAATGTGTCTGCAAAAAAAATACTTTATTAAACAACAACACCAATATATATATATATATATAAATTAATTAACAGAAACTGTAGCGTGTGCCCTTAATGTCATTGACATGTTTAGTTACACAATAAGTGTTCAATACATAGCAGTCTTTTTGTTATTGTAACAATTAAACACACAATAAAATACGTTAGATGCGTGTTAATTTTCATAGCAACAGCATCCATGCAATAAACAGAACAGCCCAAAATAACTTTCGGGCTGCTGGACAATTACTTTGACTGTACTCAGTCCAGGGGAGGCTGGGTTCATGAGGTTTCACATGGCATTATCTTTGCTTCTCTTCCGTAGAGAGTATATCGCCAGCGATTATGTTTAAGGCATTATATACACATTCAGTATTAGGATAATGTAACTGAAACATTTTGCTTTCTAGTTTGCTTCATACGATAGTTTTATTGGATCTTCATGAATAAAGATGACTTGCAATTATATTAAGTAATTGCTGAGCTTTAAGAAACCTTTGTATTGCATCTTGAACTGTTGCAGAGTTAATCAACTGTGCAATTTATCATCCTTATTAATAAATGATTAAAATTTGCAATTTAAAGAGCAAATCAAATATATGAACGATATTTTATAATAAAACATGTGCACATTTTACGAAGATTATATGTTCTAAACAGCGATTGAATTAACAAAAATACTGATAAATTTACACTTAATGCCTGTACATTTGTATTGAATCAGCGCTTCACTAATTCCACTTTATATTAGTCGTGCATATATTGAACCATACTTTGGTTTCAATCCATCCTTGGTATTGAACTCCAAAGTAAATTAATGTCGGATCGTGTGTTTCAACCAAACTATGGTTTTAAAGACCTTGTATTGTGTTTGTTGTTCGTGATCATTCATTGAAAGTGGATTGCAGTGGTTTAAAACTTCCACTCAATATCCTTATTTTGTATCAGAATCATTATTCTTCTCACCATCATCATACTAATCATCCACAGAACAGCACCATCATACTAATCATCAATAACAACACAGCCGTACTACCATCACGAAAATTATCTCAATCATCTTTCCAAAAACTGAATGGTGATTTTCATCGTTATAATCATCGTTTTATTATTGTTTTGTTCTTACCACAACCAACATATAATACACAATCTATACATCATCATAATGCGGCTATAAATCACATGTTTGTATGAAATAAAGTATTAACCATGAGTTATGATCTTTGTTTTGTTTTTGTTTTAAAAGCCCAGATACTGACGGTCAGATGAAATACCCAATCAGCATATAACACTTCCAAATCTATCAAAGATTGAAAATAAAATCTCTCCTTACCACGTTATACATAAATCCAGCTCGAAATAACAAAGTAATTTCCCTTGAAAAAACGTCATTCTCAATCGGTTGTATAAATCAATAAGGCGCATTCTAGTTACGTAATAAAGATGTGAACGCTCATTTGTCGCCGCACACATTCTTTATGTCGTGGCTTGCTTGACGGAGAAAGCATCCGAAAGTGTCGACGTATACGACGAAAACGTTATCACATTTAATGAACAAATTGCACGATACACTGATTGTAGAGTTGTTGTTATACATATACACACGTGTTATATATTGATGCACACTGCATAACGCTGATGTTGCCCAAACGTGACGGTTGATTCAAAACAAAAAACAAATACATTTATTATCTCGCGTTATGTAAACAACATCGATGACAATGGTTTTCTTTCACAACATGAAAATATTACATTTGTTTTATTTAATTTATGTTTATGCAAATAAATTAAGTAAGATAATCTAGCAATAAGTTTTATGGCGATATTTAACTGCGAGTTACCCTGCAAACATCATTTAGTCTTATCATTTTTAGATAAATTGTTTTGTCTTTTAAAACAATAGCTTAGGAAGTGAAGTATGTATTGTTTGTCATTTCAATTCTTGATGACAATCGAAACAAACAACGAAATATAAAAATTAATCTTGCAAATTCGTTGAATTGTATTCAGTGAATTATTGGATTGTGTTCTAGAGGCTTCAATATACAGTCACACGGATTAGCTTATGGGAAAATGTAACAACACTTCTGATTTTCTTTATATATGTAGTTTAGGTGTGACCTCAATTTAACGCAGTTAAATATTACTTACGCTAAAATTTCGTATGCATATTAAAACGACAGTAAAGCTCGTTATTCAATATTAAGTATTTGCCAAATATGTATTCAGTTGGAAACCCTTCAAAATAGAATATATACCTTTGTCAATACTAATTGTCTACTTACTCTAATAAGTGCATTTTAAGAGGTATATAACGCTTCGTGCGTACAAAATGCAACGCATTATTGATCGCCCTGTGTAATATCGTGATAAAGGATAACTTTATGGGTTCTTGCAATACAACAAAACACAATAACTCGTGCAATACAATCAATTGGATCAACACAGTTATGTAATACAACCAATTTATTATTTTACAAAGAATACCTAATAGAAGAAATTGTCTTAAAAAGAGTTTTGTTTTTAATGTTTTAAATATTTCATAAGTTTATCTGACTTGTTAATTACATATTGATATACGTTCCATAATAAAATATGCACTGTGAACGCTATTGGCTAGACATACAAAAGGGAAAAATGAACATTTTCAGTTTGTAAGGTTTCATGAAAAAAACTGCTTTGACATTGCCCTCGCGATTCTTACATTTTCATTATATGTGTGAGTACTAATGTTATAGTTTGTCTTTATATGCTCCACAGAATGTTGAATGCATATAACATAGTATGCGATATTTCTTCGTCCAAATCAAACTCATCTGTGCACAACGTTACCTTAATTTTGCATGCGAGTTTCAAAAAGAATTACCTCCACGTTTTACAAAGCATATTGTTCTAGAGGGGTGAATAACATATTTTCAAGTTTTATTCGTTTTTAAAGGAGTTATTTCTCTTTTTTAACACAAAGATAAATAACATATTAATGCTTCTTATTACACGAGTACCATTTTGCATACATATAATCATATACGTCAGACAATACGCAGTTTTTTAAAAGTTGTGAAGATGTTAATGTGTAAACTTTCATCAACCAGATAAATTAATTTTTAATAAGTACAAGTATTTGTCCTTAAAATCCGGTTAAAGGATTGTACCTTGACGTAGTTTATTACAACTTGTCACCGGTTGAATTAAAATGTATTTTGATTTATTTCACATGTAAATCACATACATCTGGGTGAGTACTTCGTACAATGTTGGTGTGAATACAACCTGTCACCGATGTAAAGTAAGTTTGTGTATTTAAATAGATTTCTTCGAATATTGACGGACTATTAATTGAAAATGTCGTATGACATTTGACAGATGCATATCATTTATATTAATTGGAGAAATATAACAATTGGCATTTAGTTATTATGATAAGACAGTTAATTTTATGGGAAATCACTATTTGACATTTATACATTTATCAAAATTAGGCAAAATAAACAACAGAGTTATTAGTATTGTTCTGTTTTTTTCCTAAAAAAACAATATGAATAACTTTTAGTACCAACCACTTATTAAACACAATGCAAACATATCAATAAAAAACGTTCGAGCGTTACATCTGTAAAGTTTAATAGTTTTGTTGTGTACCTTTGTTTTACAGTGGGATAAACATACCCTCTGTATACTTATCCGGAAAAGAACCAGCGTTTAATATATTGTTTGTATGATCACCGTCAACAACACAAATGCCGTGAATTCTGAAATCTATTGACAAAAATGCGATTGAGATTAAGTATTATACTCTTGATAATCAAAATGATTTTCATGATCGTACTAGTTGCCGGCCTCGTTGACATCGTCGTTATCGTTTTTATTATTAACAGCATCATTATCATCATCATCAGCAGCAGCATCAGCAGTAGCAGCATCATCATCAGCAGCATCAAACGCAGTTGCACTATTGATTTAACTTCTCGTTTATGCAATCATCGCCACAAGATAATGCACTGCAATCTATGCTATTTTGCAACAGCTACGCAACATGCTCACATTTATTTATGCAATTCATATTTCAACGAACACCTGGCTGCTTCGGAAATAGATAATACACTCGCGATCACTAAGGCAAACGCAACCGGCCAACGCCGTTCCGTTGATTATCTAGTGCAACATATTAAATATGGACAATTGCTAAGGCCACTGCAACCGGCAAATAAATTCTCGGTACGCCGTACCGTAGACTGTCCCATGCAACATATAGTAAAATATTCGCAATGCCAAAATAATTTTCAAAGCCAAACATATCTATTCCAGGTACGCCTAAGTACGTCGTTCGATCGAGCGAGTACTAAAGCACCCATACTATACCGATACTAATTTTGAAAGCATTTCGGCCATCCTCACACAGACTAGCACTACGAGAATGATGATGACAACATGCTAAGTTTATCTCTCTCGGACGTTTGTATATCATTATAGAGTTACCTATTTATACGTTTAATGCGTCCGATCACCTGTAAGAAATATATTTTCCGCAACAAAATAAATCTAATTTTTTTCCCAAATGCTATGACAACTTATTTTGATAACCGTTCTCGCACTGAATAATGTCGAGTCCGACTTCAGATAAATGAACGCCATTATTTCTGGAAAAAAAACTTGCGTTTCCAAATCAAAGTCGATTTTTAACACATCCGCCATACAGAGCGCATCTTTTTGTGGCCAACTTGATTCACACGTTTCCGTTTTTGTCTATTGTTTTTAGTTTCAGAAGCCCTCCAATTAAATCTTGGCAAAATGTTTGTCCAGACAATGATGCTTGACGGAAATTCCCTATTAAAATATTCAATGAATACTTGAAAGGAAACTTAAAGGTTATGCCGGACCAAATCAGTACCTCCCAGGTTGACTACTTGTACCTTCGGTGGCATCCTGAATAGAGCGGGGAGCTGCATCTTGCGTACGGCGTCTGCCGACCCCATACCACAAACGCCCATCCATACCACTTGTGCCCCATCCGGGAGGTTCAAGTCCGGCATCCCTCGCGGAGCAGCTAATGCATATATGACATATACGCATTCGAGTTCCACCTGCCTATCCGCATGATTTGATCGCCTGACACCCTCGTACTGGCTAAATATGTCGCTCTGCCTGTTATAAACTGTGTTATTTAAAAACATTGCAATCAAAACCAGACTGTTTTAAACACTTCTTAAGTGCCGCTGAAAATTGATAACGCGTTACTGGTATATAGTTATTGAGTTCAAAAAGCTGATCCGAAGTAACGGGCCGATGCCTAAGTATAGTTTGAGGTTGCAAACTGGGTTTTATTAACTTCCTTGTTTCACAAGGAAGTCTTAAATAAACAGGATTTCCTAACTATTAAGTTTTTGACAAAGCTTAAACATATCAAAACCTGATGTTGACCGGAGCCGCACGTCTTCAAACAAAAGTTATATTTTGCCATTATGCGTAAACACTAAATCGCTGATTCTGAATAAACCGAAAACTGCCAACGCCAAGATAGCCGTGAACAATACAGATTCAGGTTTTTCATGCGACCATACGAAAAATTGAACATATTTTCCAACATAGAGATCGTTAAAGGGGCTATTTTATCCACGACAGACGTTTTCCTGCGACAACCCTGAAGTATTTTGCTTACAACAAAAATGTCCGCAATGCAGTACCGACCGTTAATCGTATCATACAATGACAACACCGATACGTATGCAGTTATAGAAGACGGCAAATAATGCTTCTCGAAACAATCCGTCACACACATGATTTCCTTGCTATAGGGAGCTGGCCATACTACAGCTTATCCATACAACTCCCTGAATTAATTAAATGAACATATCGCCATTTTATAAGCTAATTGCGTGTTTTAAGAAATGCGAGCGAGTACCAATTCTTTAGCTATATTTAATTTATTCCATAGATAGGCAGGCATTTGAGTTGCTGCCATGTCCGCCAACAGGGCTAGTCTCCGAAATCCCTCTTGCTGAAACCGTGATCATGCAATTTCAACATCGTTTGTGCTACCGGGAATATGGTCCGCTTTAAATACACAAGTATGAACAATCCCTTGCATGGTACATACTCTCTATAAAGCAAGCATTCGAACTGACTTGGGCGACATTGAATTCAAAATGTAAACAACGGCTTTATTGTCACAATTAAAGCGCATTTTCTTGTGAGTCATATGTTCACCGAACACGACCGTGGCCACCATTATAGGAAACAATTCCAGCAATGTTGTATCTTTAGTAAGCCCTTTTCGAACCCAGTCCTTATGCCATTTTTTCAGGCACCAGTGGCAGTTAAACAGTATACCGAAACATATAACACCCACACCCAAACTCTCAGTAAAGAAAATTAATGTCGTCATTTGGTAGTCAATATCGATCGTGAAAAAAGGAGACCCCGTTAAATGTTGAAAGAAATATAGCCATATAATTGAGTCACACCTCCTGGCATTTGTGATTCTAACGTGATGGTTTGATTGTTTTATACCGCATGTAGCGTTAATCAGACGTCTTCAAAATTGGCTTCAAATAACACATAGCCTATGAGAGACTGCATTTCTTTACATTTTTACTGTTAAGAACAGCGTTAATTTTTCCTACAATCTCTTTTATTTGATCTGCGGGTACCCGAACAACCATATTAACATTGTCAGGTTCGAGCCCTTAGAAACTAAAACGTTCGACGGTACCTCCGTCTTTTCGTTAGCTAATGGTGCGCCTATTCCTCGTATTGCTTCATTAAATATTTCCACGTTACGTCGACACCCCTTTTTAGATATGAGCCCAGAGAGGAAGTCATCCAAATTAAGCAAAAGCTTCCGGTTTGTTAAACGTGCGTTGATAACATACTCTAGAAATTTCGAAAAAGTTTCAAACAATTTAAGTAAAATACTGCAACCAGGTGCCGCACATTTATCGAAATAGTAGTGTTCTTTAAAATAAAGCCTAAGCAATTCAAAGTCACCACAAAGATGGATTCGCAACAATCTTAATGCACTCTTTATTTCAATTTTAAACAAAAAGCATGTTTAACTAAGATTCTAGAGCATATAAATTGCTTCGTCAAAGTTCGAATAATTAACTGATAATATTTTGGGATCTGTATATTATTTTATTGAATTTTCAGATGGATATGACACATGATTGATAAATCTATACTCACCAAGTGTCTTTTATTTTGAATTATTCCTATTAGCAAAAATCGAAAATTATAAGTGGCACCTCAATAAAAGGACCCGCGACACGATCCGCCTGAATGTCTTTATCATTTTTTTGTTGTACTACTGACGAAGGAATGTATTGAGCAGCAGATTAACATTTTTTGGAAACTCTGGCCTTTCGATTGCCTTCATAGCTTAGTCTAAAGCTATATTTAAAACCTGACAAAAGTACAAGTCCATCAAGTGAATTGTTATTTTTAAGCCATGACTCTAAAACTTCTATTTGAATTGGCGATGGAGCTAATGAAAATGCCCGACTATGAGCGACCTAAGCGCCCCTTCTGGGTTTCTAAAACGGCCTTAATCTTGGGGCACCACGTGGTTGATCGCGAAAGCAAATTGCGTCTAGACCTTGAATGTTTGGTTGACGATATGTATTTTACAGACAAAAATGCCCCAATTTTCCGAAGAACATAAAATGAATTGGTTGCTACCACCGCAGTTGACACACAGGTGTTCAAATGTACAATAATGACCAAATGGACATGATTTTTTTAGGAAGTCCCGGCAAATGGACCGTCCCGTTTGCCTGTGTGCGATACTTGTTTCTCTAAATGACAGGCATCTACGCCACAAATCATGATTGAGCGCCGACCATGAAGGAGGAATGACCGCATGTAGATACCAAAACTGATGGTCATATTTCTTCCAAACATTGCCCCCGTGCCGTTCTGCACACTATCTTATCGTATAAAAATAGTGCAACATTTCGTAAAGTCTCTGAGATTGAGCAAATAAATAAAAGTCCATGACAATTATAAATGCATCAGACCAACGTTCGATAGAATTAAATACATCTTTGCATTCCTTTGGACAATTTTCTGACGACCTTTTATACGTAACTAAAACAAAACCACCGTTTGTGTAATCCGCTTGCTGAACTGCCCACTTAAGCAATTATGCATATTCGCCACAAGAAATACGCTGTTTAAGCGACGCAGGCACGTGGGTTTTGCGGCGCAATCGTCAGCGCTACGACGCTTTGTAGGGGGCGATGTTGCGGGTGCCACCTCTTGTTCTGGCTAAGGAACAAGGTTAAGTGTTGTCTCTTTATCCCTTCGCCGGTTCCAGATTGACCGCCGACCGAACCCCCCCCCTCTCCCTCTCTGTCTCCGTTCCGCTACGGCTTGCCCCGCTCGTCTTCGCACGCCACAACCTCTACCCGATATTGTAGATTCCTGTTTTATAGATGTGTATTCACGTGTTTTGCAGCCAAAGCTAATTCGCAAAAGAAAGAGATGTTTGTATTCCAGAGTTTAGTTACAGGTACAGTGCACCGCTTCAGGGAGTCATTTTGGCTAGGCCTTCCCCTGTGACTTTTCAGGGGAAAAATTATTTTTGAGCGAAAGTAGGTCAAAGTTACACAGGCTGCCCCGGTATTCGCCAAAGAAATAATTTAGATCCAAAAAGACCAGTGCGCTATGGCCAATGAGACCTGAATGTGCACTTGAAGAGCAGGAAAAGATAAGTGAAACCTGAGCTAAAATACCGTATTGGTGACATCAGACCGTCACTACTGATATCGATTTCACGCATGGATTATTGTCGTCTGCTTGTATTTTATATTCGATGCGAAATTTAAACCTTTATCTAACGAAGACATGTATTTGCTTCTTCTAATAAAAAAAATGAATTTATATTAAAAAAACACATATTTTTTGTTAATGTTGTATTGACTTAATTAAAACAGATATTAATTTTGAGTCTCAACTTATACTTAAACAAGTCTTTACAAGTTTTGCGTTTTTACTTATGATATATCGTTTAAGAGCAACAAGACCTCTCGCTGTTTTGATCTTATGAAATACATATTTAATACAAATTGTATATGGGTCTCGATTATCAAATGATTTAAAGGACTTTTAATGAAGGCTATTGTACACCTATCGTATAATAAGTGAATCATAACTGTATATAGCATAAACATCAAAAAGCAGCATTTATCATTATGAATACCTTTACCTCCAGTTTAATAACATGTAAAATACATTGATAACAACACAATCCCCACAAACAGCTATGGCCCAATATATAAAATCACCTTTAATCTCGGACAATGTGTTAGTCATAATTGTTTACGCTATATTTTTCCGGTTGTTGTTTCTTTGCAAAATGAATTATTGATGTGAAAATCTCGCATTTATTACAGCCTTTATTCTCAATCGTCATTGGATTATGAGAAAGGATGTACGGTGTAAATACGCAGAATTCAGATGTAACATAAACTGCGTTCCCACCAAATATAAGGAAAATCATACCCTAAGTTGTTTGTAACAACGAGTCATTTAAAATAGATGGTCTGATTGTGTTTGCCTGGATAATATTGTATTACATTGTGAATATCTTAAGACATAATGGCTGCATTAACTTGACAAAAGTACATAGAGTATCGAGTTTCCTCGCCATAAACCGCGGCTGTTAAGTGAGAAATGTCAAAGTATTCACATTTCAGTTGAATAGATTGTCCCAAAACAGGTTTGCTTAAACTTCACATCTAAACATTGTTGTGAAATAAATAAGGATGTTAACTTATATTATTTTAAGATTGTCACTTTTGATTTTTGTGTATTCATATGTCGTTCCCTATAAGCGTGTATTCATTCTTACGTTGGATGGTCATAATTGTACCGTTATATCGTGCTTTGCATACAAACAAAATTTAAATTTAGAATTGAATTGTTTACTCACCTATACGAGACATGATTAATTGTGTGTCAACCAGCACATGCTGTTCGTTGAACGTCGTCTATAATAAGTTGTACTTGACTACAATTACATACGCTTGATGAAATCAATATGTTTAAACTTTAAAATTATTTAAGTTGTAAACTTGATACATTGCTTGCGCGGTAGTTTTTTTAAAATACAAATCAGGTTTGTTTTCATCTCTTAGTTGAACGCTTACCGAAACGGAGATCGAAACTAATATGATATGCTGTAGTAAATACATCCTTGAATAAAAACATGTTTACTTCTCCGTGAATTCAATGTGAAACAAGAAACTTAATACCCGCAATCACGCTGCTCCATGAAGAAACGTTATAAGGAAGACTTTTTAGCGTGGTATTAAACTGGCGCAAATAGAGCAGGTGTATGTTTGCTGCACATATCTTGTTATTGAGGTACATTTACATTTTCACCACCACAATCACCACCATGATCATCGCGAGTATAACATCCGTCATTTCCACGATGAAAACTTTCATATTGACCAACACTACCAACGCCACCAACACAAGTACTTTTATCTCCCTCGTGATCATGATTATCACCTCCGTCACCACCATTAATACAACATAAGACGATTGACACGACAACTTGTCCATCACCACGACGACTATAAACGACATGATCACAATGAGTAGCATACACAATCACAATGAATGTGACATGCATCACCATGACGGTCAACTACAACAATTTAACAACTATCAACTTCATAATCACCATAAATGGCATATTCATCATCACGCCTATCAACTGCATTATCACCATGGCTATAAACTACAAAATCAACATGAATGTCACATACATAACCATGTTTACAACTCCATCACTATCCCGACTGTAAACAACATAATCGCCATATTTAGAAATTCGGATTTTCTTTCCACAATCACGGCTAGAAAATGATCGTTCCCAATTATTTAATTAAGGATATGTGTTTGTATATACGTATTTTTCACAACATTAAAAAGGTTTTGATAACATTTAACAAATTCAGGTACTTATTTTCCCCTGTATTTAAGAATTTGTCAATTTCTATTGGTGCACACATACCCAGTACATATATTCTCAAATTAGCCTGGCTAATAAGTGAGCTAAGACATAAAAATACGAATTATTGAATAATAATGCACGTTTGGTATATTCCATAAAACAAACCAACAAACGACATATTAGATACTTGGCGACGTGCGCTTTAAGAATTTAAACGAATTTAAATTGCTGATTAAGGCGGGGACGGTGTAAGGTGACTTCATCATAAGTTGATCGGTCGCTACTATTTGCATAAATATAAGCCTTATGATAAGGTCAATGCTTGTTTTAGATTTTCTACTACGAGATGGTATTATAACGTAAAAAGCACAACATATGATAACTAGTAATATGTTCATTTCATATTATGAAGATATGTGACTATAAATTAGCCTTCTAGAGAGAAAAGTACAGGAAAGATATATATGAGAAAAATACTAAAATGGACAATGAATAATGTGCACTGAATGTTACTAAGTTAACAATTATTCTATGTATGAATGGTGATGAGCAATTGCGAATTTTAGACGGAACATGACTTTATCATCGTGAAAGATAGGCGTGTACACTACAACAATTGGTTGGTTCCTAGTAAAAGAAGAGTATTCTTTAGTATGTTCGGCCAATGATATATGCGCTATGTACGTTAAACTGTTAATAAAACATTTAATTGGACTAATGGTCACATTAACGTATTAAAAGACCTGCTGTTCCCTCGTCAAGCACCTGTTGCTTCATTACCCGGGATAAACGTGTTTTGGAGTGTTGACCACTAAACATGTGTACTGTATTTAGGAAAAGGGAACAAATAGAAGCATTATTGGATGATGCATTTAGCTAGCTCGTGTTTGTATCAGTTTAATAACGCTATGCATACTCTGAAACCAAGTAGTTTTTCAATAGTACTGGAAAACTTTAGTTTTTTAATTAAGGCCACTGAAACGTGTGCGGTAAATGTTAAAATGTTACAAAACGTTTTTGACAAATGATCACGGGGAGGGCGGTAGAGGTTTGTAAACTCTACAAATTCGTATAAGTCCATAATCCGGGAAAACTCTCGTGTGAGACTTTCGAAACGGAAAAAAATGGGTTCCACCGATATGAATGTTTAAAGCGGCCTTAATTCAATACAAATGTTAAATCGAATACAAGATCACACGCGCGCGACGATTTAAGACGGTAAGTGACTATATTCCTAGGTTAGCTGTTTCTGAACTTCCCGTCATAGGTCAAGATTAGGGCAATTCCTTTGTTGGGGGTATGAGATATAAGACATTTACAAGTACTTGTTGATCCATACTCCTGGAAAACTTGTGTTTGGGTCTTATTTAAACGTTAACATTGTCTTTGTGTGTTACACTATAAATCCTAGCGCTGAAAGCTGATTGGATACATGTTCACATGCAAGCAATTCATTTAAACGACATATGACTTTATCAGCTTGGTACATGATTGTGAACGCTTATATGAAATTTTGTCAAAAGTCATGTAAACATATGTTGTGCAAAAATGGACACTGAAACATGGGCACTGTTAGTGACACCGCCTATTAATAGGTAACAATTGGTGAATGGTCACGGGCCCAAGATGCATTAAGGCATCACGGGCTTATATCAGCTTGGTATGGATTTGTATACACTACCATAAAAAAGAAGTCCATATCATTGGAACAACCTCGTCTGGAACATTTGGACAATAAAACATGAGCACTGTACGTAAGAAGTTAATACAGCACTCTAAATTTAAAAAATAACGGCTAAATCTTGATTATGAGAATGTTGTGCATTTAGACCGAACGTGATTTTACCGGCGCGGTCAAAGATTGTGCACACTTAAAGCATTGATTAGAACATGTGCGGAAAGACTCTTGTTAAACACTTTTGGTCACTTACACGTGTGTAAAGAACGTTATACATTAATACACACATCCAATGCGATCTATGGTCACGGTACTTGTTTAGCATTGATTGATACGTGTACACGCTTAAAACAATTCCAAAGTAATTGAAAACAGTTGCTTTAGATTTTCGGCCAATGAGACAATGTAAGTAAACAATGCAATGCAAACGCTTAATTTGATGAATGGTACATCTGACGTTTTAAAACGACACTTGATTATATTGGCATAATATTTGTTGGTAGAATCATCAAATAGGTGTTCATAAACAATATCAACTAAAGTGCTGCAAGCAAATACGTTGAAAGGTTAGATGCACTCGATAAATTTTGAAGAAGACATGTTCTTATACGGTCTCGGTACGTGCTTGAATGCTTTAAAACAACATATTAGAACAAAGCGCATACAGCCTATGTTTTGATTGTTTGGCATTAAAACATTTGTTCAGTACGTTAAACAGTTTTCACAAAAACACTAAAATTGATAAATGACAATGTAGCCAAGATGCATAAAGACGATACGTGACTTTCTCAGCTTTGTAGGTTCTTATACTCTCTACAAAAACGTCTAAGCCCATACCGGGAAAACTATTTTTCGGACCATATGACACTGAATGAGCTGTGTACTTGTTAGCTAATACAAAATGCACACATACAAACAACGGATTACTCGTTAAATTATCACGTGTCAAGGATGGATTAAGACGGCTATGTAACCACTTCATCTAGGTAGGTGCGTATTTACTCTTTAAGCAAGTTTAAGAAGATAGTCCAGGAAAAATAGTATTTGGGACTGAAGCATGGGCTCTGAACGTTTGACAATTGATAAAATGCCGCTCAATTTGAACAATTGTCGTGTGTTCAAAATGCATTTAGACGACAGTATACGAGTTGCAATTGCATATGAGCTGTTGCCTTGGTGTTTTTTCTATGATATATGAACGCTCTTGCTGTGATTTGCGGACATTTAAACATAGGTGCTTCATTGTTTAATTATATATATACTGCTCATATCAATATCACCGTGATAGATGATGTTTGTACTATAAAACAACACAGTGTACAATTATTCGGAACATACTATTGTTTAGGACTTGCGTCCAATCACAAATGTTCAGCGTACATTATGAAGCGCACATAAGCACTTAATATTTGATAACACGCACTTGCAGTGAACGATCAATTACTATAGCAGAGTGCAAAGGTGTTTGTAGAGTCTACAAGCATCCGCTAATTCGTTGTCAGGAAAACCCTTTTTGCGACATTTGGATACTGCAAAATTGGCTATGAACGTTAAGAGAGGTTTAAAATACAACAACACACAATTGGATAAATGGTAAGACACATGTGTCGTATACGACTTGATACCCATTATTTGGGTTATCAATGATTTGATGTGACAGTACAACGGGATTGACTTCCAAACATGCAAAGTTGTCGGTAAGATAATATTTACCTAACAAAAATAAACATTATCGAAACAGTTTAAGATATGCGTCTTCTTTTTAATATAAAATAAGACAACGTGCTCTAGGTTTAGTGTTTGAATAACATGTAATATATCATCTACATCGTTATATATTAATTTTAATGAAGTTGAATAGATAACAAATGACTTTGGGATAATTATGCCCAAGATTGTCATGCATTATTAATGTAATTTTTAAAATGGTACATACCCATCAAACGAGACATCAATCGTATGCCATTTTCTAATGTTAAGTTACATAACATATAATATATAGAATTTACTAATGAAACCACCAAAACACGCAAACCATAATTTACATACTGGTAATTTCTTTATTTTATTTGCGAGTAGTTTGCTGATGGTATTGGGACTCTCTAAGCAAACTTCACATGAACATACTTCCCATTGAGGCAATGTGGCGAAAGATAAGAATCAACTTATAGTCTTTTGCATGGCTTCTTTGTAGTAATTGTTATATTGTGACATGCTGGTTTATGTTTCAGTGGTAGCTTATACACAATTATATGGGATCGTGCAAGGTAGTTGTTGAAAGAGATGGCATCTTCTTTTCTGAGCTCCAGCATAAGTGGAACGTAGATACCAATGTGACTCTTTTGTCCAGAGCTCCTGCATAATTGAATCGTACACAGCAAAGGCGGGGTATTCGCTCTCGCGCTCCAGCACTTTGTTTTTTTATTAGCATTCTCTCCATTGGTTTGATATTCAAAGGACTGAATATTGCATTAATTATTAAAAAAGCAAGTAACAGGTCTCTGATAGCTTAATATTTTATAGCGACGTGAGCATAGTTTTTAATATGAACTCTGCGAAGGCTTGATTTGCAATGAAGATCGCAAATCGTACGCTTCCCTTCGCTATTGTATCGCATAGCACACGCTTCTTACCCGATCCATCCCTAAACGCTAAATAGGTGAAATACCGAATGTAGAGCTGCACGAAACGATTGAGAATGGCAAACGACCTAGTAGCGAATATTTATCGAACGGATAGCAATTACAATCGTTTTAGTAGCGTTTATTTATTTGCAATTAATTTAGCAATTATTTTGACCAGTCCGAAAGGTTGCACAGAACTACATACGGCACCACTTTTCGAAGTGATCAGAGTAATCGAATTGCGATAAAAATACTTTGGTCCATTATATCTACGCCACGCATTCGCAACGGCTTAATCGCCCGAGTATAACAGAGCGTTTAGCAACATAACTGATCTTGTTAATTAATGAAATCTCAATCGTACTTCTGGAGTCACGTGTCTTTCAGAGAGATATCTGTTTAAAGAAATATGTCAAACAAGTGAAAAAATACAACATACAATAGAGCCGATTGTAGACCTGGCAAGGTTTTGAGACTCAATCCTTGTTATGTTCGAATATCGTGTTGATCGCCTTTTTGCAGTATTCAAACATCAAGTGTCATGTAAATAGTGCAAGTACTTCCAAAAACCAAGTGTTCTTAGATTAAATAAGAATGTGAATCTGTAGTGTGTGAGTATTGTTATAACACGTCAATAATATATATATATATATATATATATATATATATATATATATATATATATATATATACATATATATTATATGTATATATTCTATATAATTATTTACAACGGAATTTGGTAAATGGCTAACACTTTCACCGATGCTCCAGCGGAATGACGACACAAACCATCATTGAAGTCAAATAATTAATATGAACATGTTTTTCCTGTGACACTTTTACCATCCAAAACTTGAGTATTTTTAGTAGAAAGAACAAATATAAAAGGATGTAGCAACTTTGAAACACCATGAATTTAGCCGGAAAGTGTATCAACGGAAAAATGATTTAGGGTCGTTGCGGCAAAGACATTACCGAGTTATTAAGGAAAAGCAAGAGTGCACAAGACAGAAGCACGGAAACAAGGACAATCTTAACAACTACTCAAACTACTACTACTACTAAAGTTTTCTTCGACACGTCGCTCGTTTCAAAAACATGTTCTGTTTTGAATGCTTGACTAAAAGTTCATTATGCCAATATATGGATTTTCGTTTAATTAAATTCTTATTTTAAACGAAGAATGATCGAAGAAAACGTCATATTGTATAATTTCTTGCTGACATTTTGAAAGCAACCACTTTATAAACAGATGTCATTATACACTTGCCACAATAAACCATACGGAAAATAACAAAGTCATTGAATAAACAAATATTAAACAAATAATTAAGATTTAATATGTGTTTTAATTGTTTATTGCATTTATACAAATCATCGTTATTGGGACTTTTAGATAATGATTTGCCGAAACGTCAGTGTGTTCGTTAATTGACACTCATTTGGGATTTAGAGTTACACAATTAAAATATATAAACTAACATGATTCCGAAAATAATGTGCACATAAACACTAATGCGTTCAATTTAAACAAAGCATTGCATGTTATATCGAAAAATTATACTATCCTAAGACAAAAAGTATTGAACACATATCCTTCCATTATAATAGTCAGCCTGGCACTCGATGTTTAAAGTGCGTGTTAACTGACATATTGCAAATCACCACCTCAAACTTTCAAAATGTTAAACATTAACTGCAACATTTGCAAGATATATTTATTGTATTATATCAGACAGACAGACAGACAGACAGACAGACAGACAGACAGACAGACAGACAGACAGACAGACAGACAGACAGACAGACAGACAGACAGACAGACAGACAGACAGACAGACAGACAGACAGACAGACAGACAGACAGACAGACAGACAGACAGACAGACAGACAGACAGACAGACAGACAGACAGACAGACAGACAGACAGACAGACAGACAGACAGACAGACAGACAGACAGACAGACAGACAGACAGACAGACAGACAGACAGACAGACAGACAGACAGACAGACAGACAGACAGACGGACAGACGACGACGGACGGACGGACGGACGGACAGACAGACAGACAGACAGACAGACAGACAGACAGACAGACAGACAGACAGACAGACAGACAGACAGACAGACAGACAGACAGACAGACAGACAGAAAGACAGACATACAGACAGACAGACAGACAGACAGACAGACAGACAGAGAGACAGACAGACAGACAGACAGACAGACAGACAGACAGACAGACAGACAGTTTATTCAGACTTATACATAAGTACATCGTCTTCATACACAAATATACACATTATTCTCTGTCACGTAATTAGGTATAACAACATTTCATAGCATAACATAAACTGTCATTTAAAAATACAAATATAAATAAACACAATCAATTGCAAGAATAAGTAAATCCATCAAAGCGGTAATGATTTTTTTTAAACCATAACATAAAATGTAATTTAAAAATACAAATATAAATAAACACAATCAATTGCAAGAATACGTAAATTCCATCAAAGCGGTGTTTATAAATAAATATAATCAATTGCAAGAAAACGTAAATTCCATCAAAGCGGTAATGAAGTTTTTTAACATAAAAAAAACATAAATGGTCATTTAAGAATACAAATATAAATAAACACAATCAATTTCAAGAATGCTTAAATTTCATCAAAGCGGTGTTTATAAATAAACACAATCAATTGCAAGAATACGTAAATTCCATCAGTGGTAATGACATTTTTTAAACATAACATAAATGGTCATTTAATAATACAAATATAAATTAACACAATCAATTTCAAGAATACGTAAATTCCATCAAAGCGGTTTTTATAACTAAACACAATCAATTGCAAGAATACGTAAAATTCCATCAAAGCGGTAACGAATTTTTTATAAACAAGAATATTTAAAATTGTATAATTCTTATAGCAAGAGCTTCCTTCATATATTTTCATATATTTGAAATTACTGATTTGTCACATGAAACGTATAATTTGTGGAATTTATATACACATGGGTTTATATACAAATTACGGCTAATATATATTTTCCTTAAATCAGTGTAACAGCGGCATATACATATCAAATAGTATTCATCTTCTAAGTCAACGTCATTACATCATAAGCAATAACGAAAATTTCGTGGTATGTTATTTTGGGCGTATCTTCCAGTGTGTATTTTCAACGGTTGTGCAGAGACTCTTAATCTTACAAACAATAATCAAAGACGCCTAGGAAGTAAATCTAAATATGTTTCATATTCCAAATATTTTTAAACACTGTATACATATCTAATAAAGTACTATTATTCATTTTGCTATAACACTCTTGTTTCAACTGTCAACAAGTCTGCATTTGAACTCGCTAATAAAACTTTTTGATTTTCAAACACATAACCAACTCCAAGATTGTTAAATATGTTCTTGACATTTGAGACCCAGTTTGTATAATCTTTATTGCAATCGATCAAGGCTTGTTTGTACACAATTTGCATTATGATATTTCCATTGTTCAGAACTTTAAACCAATATATAATACTTTTAACAAACCTGTTAATACAATGTGTATCTACATAATTCTTCATAGACAGCAACATTACATGTATTTATTTTAATCTGTAGAAATCTCGTGCAAAATTTTAAATGCATGGGTTCTATATCATCTGACTTCGTGAAAACCCCACACTTCTGAAGCATAATTTAATATAGGGCCCACAAAAGTGTCAAGCAACTGGCAAAATATTTTCGGTTTTTAATCAAATTCATTGCATTTCAAAAATAATGTATTCAATGCTTTAAGGACTTTACCAAACAGATGTTCTTTGTTAAATTTGAAACTTCCAGTATAATTTAACACCGTGCCTAAATAGCTAAAGTTGTCAACAACTGCACTGGCATTGTCATTATATGACCATTTTTCATTTTCTTTGAATCGTTCTCTTTTCCGAATTACCATTATTTTAGTTTGTGCACATTTTATATTAAGCCCCTAAGCATTGCAGTATACATATAATTTATTTAAATGTGATTGGACTTCAGCAGGTGACTTGCCTAAAATAGCCATGTCATCAGCAAATAATAATACAACCAACACGATATCATCTATACTCAAACCAGAGTTAATACTATCTTGTTAGTAGAGTTCAAGATCTTCAACGAATAAAGAAAACTAGATCGGCGATATTACCTCCCCTTGCCTTAGTCCAACCGCGTAACTAAAATAATCTGAATACGATGAACATGATTTTCCACATGACTTAGCATTCGCATACATATCCTTAACTATTATAAGCAATTACCTTGTATTCCAGACTTAAACATTTTCAACCATAATGAATTGCAGTAAATACAACCATAACAGTTCAACATATTGACGTATATAACAAACAAACGTTTATTTTAATTCAACTTATTTTGAACAATTGACATCATTATAAAAATAGCATCAACAATTGAATAGCCTTTTCTAAATCAAAACTGAAATTGTAGTGTTTTTATTGCAAAAGTTTTCTATGCGTTTATTTAAAATCGTGGTAAATAATCTCGAAAAGAAGCTTACTAAGGTAATCCCTCTATAGTAATTTACATCATTAACTGAACCTATTTTATGCGAAGGGATTATAATCTCTTTTGTCCATTTATCGGGGAAAAATCCCGATACAAAAATACCATTAAACACATCGCATAAATGGGCATATTCAAGAAAATATTAATTCAACATACAATCACTACCCGATGATTTATTTCGTTTTAAATGTTTAATCGGATTTCGAAATGCCTAAACAGATATAGGCAAGTCAAGTTCAGGAAATTCAGAATTGTCTAAGTTGATATCGTTATGTGAACATAAATCCTCTGCCTCAGTATGGGAAAACCAGCATTATTGATACTAAGGTTTTCAAAAAACTTTGTAAATTCTTCGAACGATATTTTATTTTTAATGACGTTATTTTTTGCTTAGAACAATCGCCAGAAGTCCCTTGGTTTGTGATGCCTTATATTTTCGATTTTCAACATTTTTGCCTATAGCAAACGGCTTTTTTCCTGTGAATTAGGTCTTTATAATATTTCTTACTTGAACATAAACATTCTCTGTTTGTATCTGTTTTACAAGAGTTAAAACATGTAGTGTTCTACAAGTGACGTGGTACGAATTTCGTGCAGTAACGCACTCGTGATCAAACAATTACGCATGCTTTATACAGGTATTAACATTAAAACTGGGGTTCGTATTAAAAACACGACGTTTGTCAAATAAAGGGTCCGCAACACAGCGAATGGTACAGTAAAAATATTCAAAACGTCATTAATTGGTGATCGACTTGAAAAATCAAGATGGTGGACACAATTTTAGAATGCAGGTTACACAAAAATATTGCCTGAACTTGCTCTCGTAATATATTGTCCCATTTATAATTAACACCGGTGTAAGAATGATACTCTGGCGAGACATTATTGCATTATTACGAAAAATGTAACGGTGCGTGATCACTGAACTCGTTAAAATAATTTACGCTAAAATCCGAGATATATGAAAAGCTACATTCTTTTGTCAACAAATAGTCAATAACAGACATACGGTTGTTAGAACAAAAAGTGTACATATTTACAACTCTACCTGTCGTCTACATTAACAATATGTAAACGGCGAGATTTGCATATATCAAGTACTTAAACGCCATGACTATTAAGTGAACTATCCGTGGAGGCCCTAACTGAGGTGTTATCAGGGCAGTAATCAAAGTCATCATGTACAGTATGAATTTTATCTTGTACAATAATTAATGATTATATCATAATGCTTGCATCATCAAATTACCACCTCATCCGGTAAACTTTGGCCAATGTGGTCATATTTCATTATTCAGGGGCTTCCAGCAATGAAGCTTAGTTGTGTATATTGGTTAAAAGATATTTACGCTCTTTCTTACATCAAGTTTGATTGAAAGCGTTTGTTGGTCCTTGGCTCACGACTCTCTTCGGGATTCTAATATTACCGTCACCGATTACTCTTGCTACTACTGAGCCGAATTATTCCCTTTAATTAACATAGAAAGTACTTTGCATTTTTACATATTAAGCGTTCTGCATGCACCTTATCCTTTATTTAGCTGATGTGCAGACATAATTTCTGGTTGCATGCGAGTCAAGCGGGGTGAAGGTCAAGGTCATTGTGGCTCATAAATATACAAGTTGACAAACAATTACTTTATTGGGAATGGAGATATTTTGTTTGTTAGTATGTAACAGGATTACATCGCCAGGGATTTTATATTGATTCAATGGGGTGTGGGCTAATGCATCAAATAATACAAGTGTTTTTTCTCGGTTACTTTAGTTTAGACGAACTTATAAATTTGTTACTGTGCTTTTACATGCCGATCTCAAGATGGATAGCAATCGGAGCCAGAAGGGTCAACAACATTGTAACTTAAAATAGCTATCAATAAATCGGCTCATAATCGTTACTTTGGGTGGAATTACTTTGCTGTAATAGTTAGGATGAAGACCGTACTTTAAACTTAATCAAAGTCAACTAAATAAATTTATATGCATAGTTGAAGATATAGTTTATTTGTATGGGAACATTCATTGTTTTATTACTTAAGCTTCAAGATGACAAACTAGGTACCTACTACACATATTCAATTTCCATTAGGTCTTTAACATTTTATCATATATCTTAAAGGTTACGTATATTTCCCTATCAAAGCGGAACTCTACTCCAGCGCCCTGTACTGCGACAGTTATTTTAAATCCTACGTTTGAGCGTATGTTTGATTTTATTTTGAAAAACACATCATGAAATCTAAATTCGAGAAGACAGTTTCATTTTATTATAATGTATGTTACAATCCGTACAGTGAATATGCTTAAAGCGTTCAAACTTAAAAAGTTACAAATATGTAAACATGCATATTAAATAAACCTAAATTTAATAATTCAGAATATCAAGTACTTAATTGTATTCAGCCACATCGGTGTGATTTGCATAAAGCAGATATAGTGTTACCATATCCCGATACATTATATTTCACCCAACGCGGTCCATTTGATAAAAAAATGTGCATGGTAAAGTTTGCAATTGTACATATGTAGCTAATCAATATATTACACGTACGTGCATTATTTACGTTTACTGTGAAGTAGCGTCATTGGGTAGTTCCAGTTTAATTTTCAAACATGTGTGAGAAGACAATTAATAACAGTACATCTTGGTTTCAGTGAATTCTTTTGTACTGTTTGCCATCTTTTCAGACGCTTAGCGCCCGATACTCGTGAATTCGTTCAAATAACCTTTTAAAATAAATTCAAGAAACTCTAAATAGCATTTACTTACTGAATACAGTAGATGCCAAAAGGAGCCCATCGGCATGAGATTACGGCTATAAATTCATACACGTTAGCCATTTATTTTGTTGTAAATAACGTTTGTGAATATTATGCATTAAAATATATTTGTCAAGATAAGCAACTGCCACTAAACAATGATATAAGATAAGCGCGCAGATCCTACGCACCGCATTGTTAAAATACATGTAAAAAGTGCATTGGTTTCGACAACATTACTCCAATTTAGGGCGATTAGGTTGGAGGGAGAATATATTACTCTCATACATTCATAGACTGACATTTTTATTTTTATTTTAGAGCAATGTGCGTGTTTAGTTACACACAACATTCTTGTTGTAATGGTAAACGGCATGGCTTCAATTAGCGATTCTTCGGATCCCGACCCGTCTGAAACAATCACATTGACCTGATATTTGATAGGGATGATGTGCCAATATGTGCATATTTGAAAAGGAGCGCCAAGTACCCTGATCTATGTAACTTATTAACGGACAAGAATGGCTCTCTATGTTAAACTGTTGGTTTAAAATTCGATTCGTCGTCATTGTTGATGCATGTAATTTGAGTTTCCGTCTTAAGCAGAGAACATCTGATGGGTGGTGAAAGCGTTAATTAGTTACATTAAAAACAAGGTAAGTATTGATGCAAAGCATCAAAGGGCGTCGGGAATTTTAGTGCAAACGGCACTCAATGAAGTTACATGGAACAATTTTGTTTCTACTGTCAATATTCATATATTGGCCGATTATTTTAAACAAAACAGAACAAGATACTGGTATAACCATTATCTATGATTCTGTGTTATAACCCCTAAATAACCATTATCTATGATGTTGTGTTATAACCCCAAAATAACCATTATCTATGATTTTGTGTTGTAACCCCCAAATATTTCATAGTTCATTTTATTTACATTGGTTTCTTTTTTTTACTGGAATCCGTGTGCAGTTGTCATCAATGGAACAGAACTTGTGCGCGTAATTTCATATTTTTCTCAACTTCAAGGGGGGATGATTCTGAACTTATTTTTACGTTTCTCATTTACGATAGGGGTTGAGTACTCATTGATATAAAAACATCAAATGTAAAAGTTTTAATGTGTTTACTAACCCCCCACCCTCTCACACATATATTTCATGGGCATAAAACAAACACAAAATGAGTACAATAATACTTATTTAAACTAAAATGTCTACATCAAAACAAAAAGTTAACATAGAACACAAATAAAATAAGTTGATTCTAATGGGGCTCGAACCTTGGGCCTCTCACATGTGAAGCGAGCGTGTAACCACTACACTACGGAACCGCTTGAAAAATCACCTTCTAACTAATATATTAAGGTAGTGGGAGCCTAATGGGTACTTTTCCAGAAACACTCTGTGTTATTATTTCCACATAGTAAATTGTATATAACAACTAATTGCAAAATTTAAAAACATTTTACCAGCCGGTTAACTTTGTATACTTTGTTGAAAACACCTACCCCTTGACTCGGTTGGGCGTTTTCGATGGATTTACGCTATATCCAAAATATATAGTTTTTGTAATGGGATATACATATATACTGACAATTAAGTTATTAAACGTACTTGATTTTGTGAGTAGATACAGAATTAAAAAAGTGTCATTGAAAGAGAATTGTGCCTTTGATGGCCAATAATATATGCACTTATCTGGATAAAATGGCAAAAACGGCAACAAATAGTTCAGTGACAAGAAACTTTAATTACGTTTTATGTCACTTGTAGTGTTATGAAATGCATATATTGTACATATTTGTTTAACACAACATATTTTCTACACACTGAATGAATTTCAGGAAGTTTTACCGTTCCTATCTCAAGAACTTTTACTTTGCGTATGCCTACCCCAATTCATTTTCACGCAATGAATTTAAGTATGAATCTGTATATCACTTCTTTTTGGGGGTTTTCTAGTTGTTTATTAAAAGCTTCAGTTATAAACCATGTCATGTGAACACATGTAGCAAACTTTGAATTAATATTGATATAATAATACATTAACATGAGCACCGCATAACGGGTGTCACGCTCGGCCGCGAAAGCTTGTCAGAATATATTTTAGAGGTCACAGTGACCTTGTCCTTTGACCTAGTGACCCAAAATGGGTGTGGCGTGTAGAACTCATCAAGGTGCATGTACATATGAAGTTTCAAAGTTGTAGGCGGAAGAGCTATGGACGGCGGACGTCGGACGGCGGACGACGAGGAGGCTATGACAATGCGAAAACAGCCGAGCTTATAATACAATCTTCAAGTCAAAAGGCAACATATGAATACAGGCGAAGCAGTTCATTACAAAATGTCAAAGTTGTCGTCCCAATATTACGTAGCATAAAGATGTTTAAGTTATCATGTTTCTTTTAACATGTAGCACAGAAATATACAACTCATATTTAAATAAAAAACAGCCAGATTAATGACAACTAGATTTACATAACTTAGTATCAGTATAAAGCCATTGCGTTATTTTGACTGGCAGCGTGTCATTTGAAAGGCATATTATCTCGTTCTGTCACTTTTCGTCACTGAAAAACTAACCGATTTTAGGGACCACTTCAGATAAAATATTTTTTGCGTTTGCGACTTTTGGTCTCTCATTGTTTCTAGCAATTAAAGTATCCCTAAAGTCATTTTCTCCGGACCTAGAAAATCAGGCTTTCAAATGACACAAGGCCAGTCCATATCCCGCAATGTTTCCAGCTGTTGTTCTTTGCCTTTAAGGCTTTGCATGACTTAAACAAACTGAATTATGGATTGCAGTAACAGTAAAGATGTGGGCCATATTGTCAGTAAATTTACATGTTTTAAGCAAAGATCCCAGTGCTTCAACATCATCAGGAGCACTGTGGGCGTTGCAGGTTGCCTGGAGAACACGTTCACTAGATCTACCTGTTTGTGTGACTGTCCAGGATACGATTTTTTGAAAACCGGAAGAGTCAACAAAACTGCTTACACAATTACAAAACGTTTCAAAACAGTGTGTGTTCAGCAATGCACTAACCAAAACCGGAAAATCAAACCTGCGCCCATTATGAGCAACAAAAATGGCTCTTGAAAAACTTGAAATTTTCTAATTTGATGAAACGCCTATTTATATAATTGTATTCAATGGCGTTGTACAAAACATATAAATATACATACAATTTATAAAAAATAAGAGTGATTGATACTATTATGCAGCATTACTTAACGGATTAATAATCTGAAAGTGTTATATAAATAAAAATGCTGTAATAAACTTAAGCAATAAAACAATACAGGTTACGATATTAAAACACATGAGAAATAAAATATTATGTAATAAATTGATATAACTAGGGTTAAGACAATTATTATAATGATATTATTAGCAAAGTTTTGGCAACATAAAAACACTTTTTTCATGAACTGAAAGGATACGTTAAAGGATATTTCTGCACTCTGGCTGTCGGATCCCACAGCTACCGGTCACCTGTCACCCTTACGGACACTTCTTTAACCTTATTTGAACTATTGTGACTACAAGTCACAAATAGACTGACCAAGTGTTACTACAAGACACAACTTGAAGGTTAAAATTTCAGTGTGATTATAAGACACAACTAGAGGGGCTAAGCGTGACTAAAAGACCGCTGGATGATGCCATTCAAGCATTGAGCAAAGAAGCCCTAATGATTTTTGGTTACCGGTCACTTATACAATAAATATCCTTTTAAAGCAAAGAAGCACGCACAATTCTTTAATTTATTGGTCCTCCAAGTCATGGTTGTTGGACAGATAAGCCCGTATATACACGTCTTGATTTTTTTTTAAATCACAGGTTTTCAAATTAAAATAGGTTGTGAAAGTCTCTGAACAGAAATGTTTTCATTTTTTTTTGGAAATTTCTATTGAGACAGAAGTCCGAATGCTTGATGGTAGGTCATTCCACAGTTTCGGACCAAAAACTCCGAAATTCCTGTCCACGAAAGTTTTTTTCTTTGTGCTTTTCACGTCATGGCTCTGTGAAACTTTGCAAGCTACATCATACAATCATATAGAGAAGTTGTAATTGATACACTTTCAACACTTCCACCATTTACACGCATTATGCAATGCTCATCAACAGAGATGCCAATCACTTTCTGAGCTTCGGAAAAAATTGGCACTGTTGTCTTCACATATGTCAAGAATTTAAAACCCGTCTTCCAATGAACAGCAGCAATCTGAGAATTATAATGCATTACTGTTCCTAGAACTGAAATACAAAATTAAATTCACACAATGCTTATTTCACTAATTTCATAATTCCCCTTTAAGTTTCATTCTGACGCCTTATATGATCGTTGGTGATGAGAACAATCGATTTTCAGCACAACAAGCACATACATATTGACAAGTCGTTGAACTCAAAATATCGCTTGTGAATAGTACAGAATTTTAATATACCTATGCTCCTTTTTAAGATGTATTACTAAAAGTAATGAATTTATTTAAAAAATATCATATTTGGAATAGCTTTGAATATATTACATATCAAATATTTTAATAATGTGCCTGTCCTGGGGTTCTAACCAAAAAATTTTTTTTAATGTAATTTAACCAAACTATGAACACAGTGCCTTTAATAAAACAATTATTATTAAAATGTTTGATGTTCATCTGGAATATGAAAAAAATGACAGTTGATGAGAATAGATACTAAAAGTTGGCACCAGAATAGTCAATAACATTGTATTAACCGTTAGTTTTTACAAAATCTCCATTTCCTTCTCATAAGCATCAATGGCAGCCTTGTAAGACGACTCAGTTGATGTTTTCTTAATGGCCTCCCCAGCACGAACCTCCATCTTTTTAAGATTTCTATTAGCAATAAGCGTTATGTTTAGAGTGGTTAGGGAGTTATTTACCTTCACCGGCCTGCCCAAACTGACTTTCATTGCTGAAAAGAGAATTGAACATGATAAGAACATGAAAACGAAATAAGGCCGTAGTTACTTAATAATGACCTCATAATGTATTTTCATAGAATCCATTCGTATCACCATTAGATTATTAAATAACATGAAAGGTCGATCAATTGGATTTAACAACACAAATGCGAAACTAAATTTGAAAACTGAATATGATGGACACCGGAATGTTTTCTTATATAGTACACGATTAACAAATATTCACTTGGAATGACACTTGGAATTTTAAGGGGTATGAACATGTGTAAGAAGTTCAAAGATCAATGGCAATTGTACAATTATAAAACGTTAATAAAAATGGCAGCTTGAAAAATGAAGACATGCATACCTGTTCCAAGCTTGGTATTTACGGCAATGCATGGCATTCCCTTGATCTTGAGATGGTGCTGATTTCCATAAGCAACACGGTTAACTTCTCTACAGTCTGGGATTTCACAAACAACGTACAAATAACCACTGAGGCCATTTTGTAGTTCGCCAACAATGTTATATATTGTCAAAGGAATGGGACACAGATTACAAAACTGACCATACTGTTATTTGTTTAGCAAAACCTCCAGCTCAACGAGTCGATCAATCTTCTTCCAACTCCCACCCACTTCTGCTTACTCTGTTCACGCGATTTAGCAAATGCGAATAGCTTTTACGTGAGTCATTTTTACACAAATCGCCATCGCAGAGCTCGGTAAATGAATAAGTGTTATCGAACACAACGTTGTCGATCGGTGTTTGATTATTTTTTCGATTTTGCAAATCGCTCAATTTTATTTTGCTCTTTCATTTTGCTAAGAAAATGTCAACAACCGTGACGTCATGAACACAAACATTTTATGAAACGAATAAATTTAACTTATATTTGTATTGTATAGTTATTAAATCTTAAAGAGATAAGCACATTTAACTCTTAAATAAAAAAATACAAATTTATTTTGTGTATTTAGTGTAATTTCCGGACTTTACCGTAGATATCGCTTATAGCCGAAACGCTTTCCGAATACGGCGATATCAACCGACTATTCCTGATCTCACTAGGCACCTTCTGCCTTAATAAGTGACTGAAGTGTAACGGTTATCAATAAAGCAATAAACCGTGTAATTGCTGTCGTCTTGTAAAATTGAAGAAAAATACGCGTTTACAAAAACTCGAACAGCAAAAGTCTGCGCTATTGTTAGAAAAACCACACAATAAATTTATTTTGATTTTTTTTTTTTTACAAAACCAGAAAGTTTCGCGTATTTGCCCAGTCCCTGTGATTTTTCCCCCTGTGATCAGTTAATCATTAAAACAATCAGCTTTTCATTGTTGGCAATAAATGTTGTAAATGTAATAGGCACAAATGCAATACTTATTTACACTAATTAACACACAAATAACCATTATGCAAGATATCCTTAAATCAAAAATATAAACATTGATCCGTAAAAGAACTTCTCCTCCCATAAGCGAAAAAAACGCATTACAAACCAGTCGCCGCACTCCAGTTCGACGCCAATAATATAAGTTCAAGTTTATTTAAAATTTAAAATGCCCATTGTCTGACATTTTTACGGATTATTAAAAGGGTCATTGTATAGTACGGTTTAAAATAAATAAGCATGCTTTAGTTTGAAGTATAACTAACACATTATATGACAAGTCTTGTGTTGTTGTTATTTTATGTTTAATTGTCAGTTGTAGTTGAAGTAGTTGTAGTAGTAGTAGTAGTGGTAGTAGTAGTAGTAGAAGTTGTAGTAGTAGTAATAGTAGTAGTAGTAGCAGTTGTAGTAGTAGTAGTAGTGGTAGTAGTAATGGTTGTAGTAGTAATAGTTATATTAGTAAACGAAATGGTAGTAGTAGTAGTAGGAGGAGTAGTAGTAGTAGTATGGAAGTATTAGTAGTAGTAGTAGTAGTAGTAGTAGTAGTAGTAGTAGTAGTAGTAGTAGTAGAAGTAGTAGTAGTAGTAGTAGTAGTAGTAGTAGTAGTAGTAGTAGTAGTAGTAGTAGTAGTAGTAGTAGTAGTAGTAGTAGTAGTAGTAGTAGTAGTAGTAGTAGTAGTAGTAGTAGTAGTAGTAGTAGTAGTAGTAGTAGAAGTAGTAGTAGTAGTAGTAGTAGTAGTAGTAGTAGTAGTAGTAGTAGTAGTTGTATTAGTAGAAGTAGCACAGTAGTAGTAGTAGTAGTAGTAGTAGTAGTAGTAGTAGTAGTAGTAGTAGAAGTAGTAGTAGCAGTTGTTGTAGTAGTAGTAGTAGTAGTAGTAGTAGTAGCAGTAGTAATATTAGTAGTAGTAGTAGTAGTAGTAGTAGTAGTAGTAGGAGGAGTAGTGGTAGTAGTAGTAGTAGTAGTAGTAGTAGTAGTAGTAGTAGTAGTAGTAGTAGTAGTAGTAGTAGTAGTAGTAGTAGTAGTAGTAGTAGTAGTAGTAGTAGTAGTAGTAGTAGTAGTAGTAGTAGTAGTAGTAGTAGTAGTAGTAGTAGTAGTAGTAGTAGTAGTAGTAGTAGAAATAGTAGTAGAAGTAGTAGTAGTAGTTATAGTGTAGTTTATATATTAAATTTCTTCATGTATTGTTCAGTTTTTCGAGACACGCAATAGAGACACATAAAGCGCTAATGCAGGGGTTATTGTTGCGACACGAACTCAGTCAACACATCATTTTTTTAAACTGACATCTTGCATTCAAAATATAAAATTAAATATAAAGGAAATGGAATATTCTTGTCTACAATATTTTCACCGTTCACTAAAATGAAGGGGTGGTATTTGATCTATGTAGCCTTTGCTATTGAAGAATATAAAATATAAGTAAGATGCGCTTAAATGTTGAAATGGTGAAACTCCAGTTACGTCAAATTTACAATACATAATTGATTGCAGTTTTTAAATGTCCGATTTATCAGAACACGTTCAAATATAAATACACATATTGGTTTGGTGTTCTTAGAACCTGTAAATAAGAATTTATATTAACAACGGTTATTGTAATGCGGTTCAATAATTTGACTTTATTTTAAAACAAGTGAACCTGTTTTATCGTACACCATATTAATTCACACGAAGTCGTAGTAGTTTCAATAATATTGAAAATGTTTGCTGTAAAAGCAGTAGTAGTAGTGACTTGCCTCCGATATATATGGTTCCCAATCTTATTAATGCAAGTGGATCCATCCCAATCGGTAGACAAGAACGTTAATAAGTTTTGATTAAAGAAAAGAACTAATAAAATAGTGAACACAACAACATGCATATCACACACAAAAAGTAGTTTATGTAGTTAAACACGGTCGTTATTAGTTCCAAAATTGTAAAAAAATGCAAGCCTTAATTAATAACTACCAACTCATAAATTGAATATTTCAATTCTGTGATTATCATTATATTTGTCGAATTTTGCGGATTTCGCACAGACGCTTCTTCTAATATCTATAAGTAAACCGGCCGAATATGTATGGTAGAAGAGTATTTATTATATTTTTAACTAAATACCTTAAGATGATTTTTTTGTCAAAACTTATTTTTAATATAGCTAATTATCATCTATAATTTATTTAAATTTGTTCTCTTACTTTATTTACTTCATGTAGGTTAAACAATAATTAACTTCAAACAAATATATATATATATATATATATATATATATATATATATATATATATATATATATATATATATATATATATTTATTTATTTATCAATTAAACATATTCAAAAAAAGTCAACAACAGTTGTTAATATATCAACACAAACGTATCTTCGTTTCAATTCATCAATGCTCATGGTTTATTTATATCATGTCATAAAACATAACGAATGTATACAAAACAGGTTTGGTCAACATTGCATCAAACCAATCAGGTTTTTTAATGAACTTAATAAAAATGTTGGTTAAGAGAATATTGTGGGTTTGTGTATTGAATCCGTCTAACCGCCACATTTTAAAGACCGTTATCGAATGCACCACAAAACTCCCAAAAAGGAAACTGTACATTTTCTTCCTGGTGATAATTTAAATATATTTATGCGATACGTACGCTTACACATAAAGCCCACTATCTGATTACTACCGCATTTTGTGAAAAGTAAACGAAACAAGAATCATTGTATTATGCGTACGGACGAATAATACAATATATTTATTTAAAATGTTATCGTGTATGCTTACAAATTGAATTAATGCATTCAAGGCGGGTATGACATACGACACGTTAGAGATTTTGGAAATGATATAAATGTCAAATTATAGTTTAAATTCCCTTTAACAAAATAGCATGATGTAGATGTCCAGTTTTACTGTTTCCTCACAAATATTTTGCGAATCTAAAACATTGTTGTTAATTTTGACAATTTACCAAAACGTGAAAAGGCCCCTTTAATAGGGCCCCACTGGTGCATACAGATAGCACAGTAAATCAAAGCGAACTTAACGGTTACACTCGGATATACATCAGTAAGTTAGTAAAATCACAAAGAAAATGTCTACTTAAATCTCGTTAAATGGCGTAATAAAAAAATATCATATATTGGAAAACTGGCTTGCCGTTGGGGGCTCTCAAATGTCGGGCACCCAAGGCTACAACCGGCTATAATCCGGCCCTGGATCGAACACAGCAAGGTGGGATCTTCTAAGTATCCACGACCTTAAAAAAATGGGCACGCTTACTCCTTCCTTACTTTTTCTCCATTAGTTTCTCTATTGATTTTCGCATTGTATGTCTTACGATTGCTTTGACTTATAAAAAGGCAGGTCCCTTCTGGCTTGATCTTCCACGAAGACGTGACACTAGCTTAAAATATGTACGGACTGGAGGCTTGATTTTCAATTTAGATATCCAGATGATGCTTGCTTTGATACAGTGAAGCGGCAAATTCGCTACTCGTTCGGTACACAATCGTTTAAAATTATACATCATACGCTACTTATCGCTTTGTACCGCATATCAACCAGAAACAACGCTAAGGTATTACGGACTAAGGAGCAAACAAAAACAATTAAAAAGCGAACGCGGAGTATAGCGAACGACCAAGTAGCGACTGTATAGCAAAATAATAGCAAATGAACACGTTTTAATAGTGTTTATTTAACAGAACGCATCATATTGGTCAGTCTGAAAATAAAATATGTACGGCACCAATAAGAATTGAGAACGGGTAAACCACACAACACGCATATGTGCATACTCATTCGGGAGCGATGGAGCAAACAACTGGCAATAAACAAGTAGTTGAGTCATTATGTATACGCTTCGCATACGCTTCGAATTCGTAATAACTTATTCACTGCAGTATGACAGGTTGTTTTTTTAAACAAAAGAACTGCTCTTATAAACGGAATAATTCGCAACCTACCTTTGCGAGTAACGTGTCGCAAAAAAGATTATAACATATATCTCAAACTAGTAAAAGTTTTAACAACAAGATGTGTCTGTGAAATTTCCCCCCATATATTGGACCTTTGACCTTGAAGGATGACTTCGACCATGCCTTTTTACTACTCAAAAATGTGCAGCCCTCTAAGATACCTTCAATATTTAAAAAGTTATGGCAAATGTTTAAGTTTGACGCAAACAAACAAACCAACGCACTACCAAACATGCAGGGCAAAAACAATATGTCACCCAGTCTAGACTGGGGGACATAATATGCAACTAAGTCCATGTTTGTCTTGGCGAGTGCTACATGTATTTCATTTATTTAAAAGTAAATGCCCTAGATATGTATGCGTTGAATTACTGTTAAAACATTAAATCATTGAATAATAAGTGTTACAAATTTCATCCACTCAAACTCAATGATAGAATCCGAATGTTAGGCAGAAATATAGTATGTTCAAAACGCAAATCTACGATGAAAAGTGTAATGATGTAAGGAAAGTAAGTCAAAATCAAGTAAAACCCGTCCATTCGGCATTCTAAAGAATATCGTCAATACATAAACAACTTTAACTTATTTGTATTTGTTTGAAATTTAAAACGTTTCAATAGAAGTACGAAATCTAAAATAAGGGTGTTATTAGCTGCGTGTTGTCAATTTTATGCGTTTTTTACACGTATTTGCATAGTGCAAACTGTATTGGCGAGTAAATGCTGCATCGGGCTAGCATTCAAATGAGAGTCTCGTAATATATACATGTACTAAAGAACCTTAATAGTTTACAGAAACAGCGTACGTAGCAGTAAAATGCTAGTTCCATTGTACATAGGCAAGTAATTTCACAAAACAACCGTAAAGGTGTATACAAAACTGAAAAGTGTCTTGAAATGCTTTTGAATTCGAATTTCAAGATAGGTTGAACTTTCTACAATAGGCTTATTTTGTATCTTTACTAACTCATCAAAAAAAATTAAATATACTATTTTTCACGATATTTTGCATGTAAGCTATATTTAGTAAATTTATAAAAGCATACACGATCTATTTTAGATTAAGGAAACTGTTAATTGTGCCCTGCTGCATAATCATCCATCATAATTTATCCAATCTTGATTCGTTTCACTGTTCGCAAAAACATGTTATAAGCATGATTGTCGTTATAATGTCTGTATGCGTCACTAGAATGTCGGTTTTAAACGGTAATGGATTATAAACAAATGTGATTTTCATGATAAATGACAATTTATTAACATACAAGAAGATTGAAGAAAGAGGTGTGTTTTCGGTGCCTCTTTGAAGGAATTCAGTGGTGAAAAAAACCTCGAATGTTTGATGGAAGTGAGTTCCAGAGTTTGGGAGCAGCGTACATGAAACTTCGCTCTCTGTATGATACGGATTGAATCTTCTTTGGAATATTATTATTATTATTATTATCAATATTATTATTATTATTATTATACCTGATTTGTATAGCGGTCTTTTCACACATAGTTGTGCGTTCAAAAGCGCTTCACATGAAATTACATGACATAATTCAATATAAAATACAACACAAGCATATAACAAGATGTATAACATTATAGGTAAAAACATACACCACGATTGAAGGAATTCATCTAAAAGTACTAGAATTAAAAATCAATTGATTAAATGTACATTCAATAGATAAAACGGACCCTTAAACAGAGCATGATACACACAGATAGTTGTTAAAGCAAAGACGCAACCCCAACTGTAGCAAAGCGGGTCCTACACAGAGAGCTAAAACATGCCTTCAGGCATAGAACAATTCTCCCTGTTTGGGCGAGGACATTGCGCGCCACGCCGCCGAAGGAGGCCGTGCCAATATCAGACCTAAGGTGACATTAATTCAACAGTGTAATGTTAAAAGATTAAGAGAAAAGCAATATGTTCTGACTGGTAAAACATGAAATCAGCTAGAAAAGAATATAAAAAAATATGTAATTGGCAGGGAAAGGGTGTAATCGAGACATGACAAGTGTGCGAGGCAATCCTCAATCACAAGTTCACAGAACTGAGCACACTGCCCCCGGAGACTTACTTTCCGTACACCTCAATGAAATAGTGTGTTTTTAGTGACCGTTTAAAAGAACAATGTGATTTCGCATCCCTGATTCCACAAGGAAGTGAATTCCAAAGAGTCGAAGCTGCTACTGCGAAGCTGCTGTCGCCATAGGAGTCTTTTATATTTGATAGAATTTATAATAGTGTCGATTTATTTTGTGATCTAAGTGATCTTCTTGGTTTATAGATGCTAAGCAAGTTTTTAATGTAAATCGGTGATTGGTCGTTGAGTGCTTTAAAAGTATGAGTCATAATCTTATATTTTACTCTATGTTGTATGTAGCCAGTGTAGATCTTTGAGAAAAGGTGTGATGTGCTCAAATCGAGAAGTCCTTGATATAACTCTCACTAATTAAGTCGCTTCTGAAATACGGTAATTAGACAAAGTGAGGAATACAGAGATGATGATAAGTTCATTAAAAAACTTGATTTGAATGGTGTACAATGTACCGCATTTTTATTTTCTATTATGAAGAAAAGCACAAATGGCTATGTTGATTTTTAAACGAACATTTTCGCAGATTTTGGCATAAATTGAAGTTTGTCATTAATTGCTTTATATTGATTTTAATATAAACATTGAATCTAAAAAGCGCCAGTAAAACAAGAATATAATAAAAGAAAGAAAAAAAGTAACCCTCAACTGGACTCGAACCACTGACCCTGGAGTAAAAGGCTAACGCTAAGACCACCAGGCAATCCGTGCTTATGTACAATGAGTCATGAATTTTAAACTTTATATATGCTTTCTACGTAGTGTCACAAAATATAACGACAACAATAGAACTGTCCAAATTATTCAATCGTTTCGCGTTGCAACGCTTTGTAAAGTTTAGGTATTTAAATCGTAAACAGATGCATATTACGGATATTTTAAAGCATAGTCAATTTAAAGTATCACTGTTTCCTCACAAATATCAGAACTACAACACAAATGTGCGAACCTGAAACATTTGTTTTACTTTTATGAATTTAACAAAACGTGGCAAGGTCCCTTTTAAGTTCAAATTTGTTTTTATTAACGTAACAGAAGATACGCTTGTGTAGATAGATCTCAAATATAGTGTTGTTGAGAAATGATAAATACATATACAGTCAAGGTACCATTACCGGATCATTACCCATAGCGGATCACATTGAAGTTCAAGACTGCGAATCGCGATGAATAGTAGACATTTTTAGATGATATTTTGCACACAGATATCTTTAAGGCATGCTGTTTGAAACGCATTGATCTAGTCTTAATCGGAGCTACTCTTTGTAAAACGTTTCGGTATGTTATGCTGACATGTATATACGACTTGTTTGACTTCCGTCTCGATTCAAAATCGAGGTTGAACATTATTCGCGGCAACATGCTATAACTCTGTTGAAAAGTAAGACGTTTACACATTGATTTTAAGTCCATTTAGTAGTATTTCTGTCTTCAAAAGTCCATTTCAGTTTTGATTCGTATTTTAGATTTTGCAACACCTTGCATGAAATGAAGAATTAGGACAATAACGGATCAAGCATGATAAAATGCGTATAGATAACATATTATATTAAAATATATGCAAATCTTGTTGATTCTCACAATAAATGATCTCAATCTAATGGTTGTATTTATTTTCAATGTTTAATATCGATTATTAGGCATGTTTCAAACAATTTACATGGTTTATAAGAAGCCCATATCTTTTCGATCTATCTAGGATTTTCAACAGATTATTCACACAAGAACACCATGCATATAGTGTAGCTACAATATCATATATAGAAAACAATAAATAACAAAAAATGAATATAATTTATGATTGGCAATGTAAACATGGTCTTTTTAAACAACACAGTTAATGTTTCGACAGTTTAAATAGCTCGTTAGATGCCCCCTGAGGGGTTTCGATCACGTGATCCGCTATGGCGACACAAAGTATCACAAATACATTTTGCTTGCGTTTAAAAAGACAATGTGCTGAATCAGTAAGCAAAGGTTGTATTTAAATAAACTGGTGTAAAAGAAGTATCAAAACAGTTATTGCTTTTCACCAGAACAACTTTATTATGCTACTGATCCGGTAATGGAAACATGACTGTACTCTTTATTTTTTTAATCTGAAAGAGAGTGTCATTTAAATATTTTACTACGTTAACTTGAGTTTTCTGTTTTAAAAATCGTAAACAAATATTTTAAGGGTGCAAAAACACAAAAGGTATGTTTCACGCTCCAGCTTGAAGCCATTCATTTATGACAAGTAAGGAACTGCCAAAATGACATACACCTAAAATAGGCACACAACTAAACGCATAAAAGAACACTAGTTATGAGGAAGACAAAATAACAAAAGTTGTTGCCGTGGAAAATAAATATTTTAATATGTTAATCACTTTTACAAACATCAAGTATGGCAAAAATAGTGCAAGTGGTTAACAAAATCAGAGTATATGTCTTGACACAAGATTTATACATGTAGTATACAAATTTTCATCGTAAAACTACACATAACCATACCCCAAACCAAAATAAGATAGTAGATGTCGAAAGTTATGTTTATAAATTGGTTTAAGACAGTGAATTTGCTTTTACTAAGTCACACAT